>NC_040023.1:32770476-33029327 GCF_000972845.2 Larimichthys crocea
CAGTGCTCGCGTGCATAGGACGTGCACATTTATGGACTTAACAACTTTAGTCATCTCAGTTACGAAGCCGACAGACGGAAATAGGTCCTAAACTAGTGAAATAACGTCTACTGTGACGAAAAAAGATGTTAACCCAATTAGTGCAGAGTCGTGAAAATTTAGACAATTTATTATGAGCATGGATACTAAAACGGACACATTTGTATGGAGAAGTATCGGTCCGCACATCACGAAGTTGCTGTGATGTGAGCCCTCCTGTAAGTTTATGTAGTATTTCTAGGTTTAGGTACATATACAACTATTAGACATTTACAAGTAAAACTACTCTTCCCCCATAGTTCATGTATTACGTAATACATGTTTAATTTTACGTAACACTCACTGAATCTTAAAAATACAGGTGAAATGATGACAGTTACTCTAATAGAGTTTACTACACCAAAAAGTGTACACGTTCTATTATATCCCCTGTACTGTATATGTTAGGCCACAACTTCTCATCCAGTGTTTTTGCTTTATTTGTATTATTTCCAACGTTGTAGATTAACACTCAAGATACTGAAATAACACACATGGGTAGATAAAAATCACAGCTTCAGCAGTGTTATCACCCACGAATTTTCCTACGTTTCGAGTGGTAATGTCTGTAAAGGGACATTTGCGGCCTCAAACGCAGTTACCAATTTATTTTTCTCTCCCTCTCCACTCTAGCTCTCGAACCTTCTCCAATACACACCATTATTATTTTCGGCGTGGTTTTTGTCGATTTATCGGCCAAACCGTTGGCAAACGCTTGGGATATAGCAGTCGTTCCCGGCCGGTCGCTTTGTACCTTTTTTGTTATATGCGACAAAAACGGCGCGAGGAGTAGCGTGCCAAAAAGGGCTAATAATATAATAAATAATAATAATAATAATAATAATAATTAATAATATATTACCATTATTTATTATTATTGGTGTGGGTGCCCAGAGGGCTAGTGAAGAACACTATTGTCCTTCAATCTATAATAATATAATAATAATAATATAATAATAATAATAATAATAAGCGCGGTGAATAGTATATTCCTTCAGGCACACTCAACCTGTAGTAAACAAAAAAAAAGTAAAATATTTTTAGATTTGAGATTTCGTAGCCACATTTGTGTTTTGATGACGGGACTGAAAATGCAGAAATTCAAATGAAAAATAACAATAAGAGTTTAATACAGATGCACTGTTTTATTTTTTTATTGTCAAAATATGTTTTTTCTTTTTTCTTTCACACAATCTAGTTAATCAGGCGTGAAACATCTAAGATCAAAGACTTCTGCGTTTCTTTCACATCTTAAGTCAGATAACGAACGAAGAAGAAAAATATTTTGTGTCACATCTACAGGTACATAACACCAGCATTTATTTCCTTAAAGGCCCTATAATAAGAGTAAAGAGGACGGACTTTCGTAAGTTTTGCCACCTTCTGCGAGATCGCACGGAAAGTCCGCGGATCAGACGCAGAGCTGTGGAGGGTAAAAGTATTTGGGAGATTGCGGAGCTCATGGTTTCAACTTTCACCGAACCGAAAGCTCTTCAGGTGGCTATTGAGACACTGAGGCAGATGAAATGCAACCAAGAGGCGAAGACACTGGGTGAGTAAGGCTGATGATGCAGGTGTGCATAACTATGGTCCGACTTAATAATGCATAATGATAATGGGAAAGCAATGTGATGTGATGATAAGCAGGCCGGGGCCACTCTGAAATGTCATTGGCCACCCCTGATCTGATAAGATATGATAAGATTAATACTTTATTGATCCCACAACGGGGAAATTCACTTGTTAACAGCAGCGAACACGAGTGTACATATTTACAAAAAGTACTAACAGTAGAATGCGCAGATTTGCAAACAAGTACAGGTAGAACTAAGCGAAAAAAAACCCAAAACAAAACAAACATGAACACATGAAAAGGAGACTACAACATGATCAGGTGGTGCAGGTTGTACAGTCTGCAGCCGGTAACGCGCGGCGTTAGAGCTTTTCTGCTCCCTGCGCTTCACTCCACATTCCTCTCTTCTCTGTGTGTAAACAATGGAGCCAGTAGTTGAATGGGGAGCCGAGAGGTTCAGGTGTTTCCACAGCCACACCAAAACACGTCAACACGAGAACAAGAGGAATGCTGTCAATCAATGATGACAAGCTTCAACTCCTGCATAAACCGGTGAAATCCGTTTCAAAGGACTTTATGTCTTTTGCGTCTTGATTTATTCATAAGTTACTTTATGAAAAAGCATTGTTTTAATATATATTGTTTTTTAAGCATTGATTTAAATAAATACATGTATGCTGAATCAAAGCCCATGTTTCAGTATATATCTTTCTCGGGACATGAATACTGTCTGGGCTGAAAACCACTTTTTGCACATTTTCAAAGATCACAAGGCATCCTATAGATCCTATTATTCAGTCACCATCATGTTTACTTTACTAATTTAAATGCCATCTTGTTGATTAATTAAAACACATCTGGCAGAAGAACAATCCAAAAGGTTTTGGTTTGTTCTGTTGCCTGGATTTCTGTGTTTAATATAGCCACAAGATGTCGTTTCAATTAGTAAAGCAAACAGGTAACAATACAGGTGACACAGATGATGAGCTGATGGCTGATAATGTTATCTATAGGTGAGTTATAGAGCAGTTGAGATTTTTCTAATCTAATCTAACTTGTGACGAGATGAGGACTTTAATCCACTACAAGGAAATGGCTCTTGAAATGTGTACCCTATCCTCAACACATTTTAATAAATAACCAGATACTTGAGGACTGTGATAATGGGAAATTTAATTTAAAAAATTACTTTTTTTTACACCAGAATAGAACACTTATTACACACTATGAGACAGGAAATCAGGGAGACAGAGGGTTGTGACATGCAGAAAGGACTGGGATTTAAATTGTGTCGGTGCGTACATGCATTAAACTCCACTATGCCATGGCCACCCCACATGCTTATGTCCCATCCTGGCCACCCCGGTAAAACGTCCTGGATACGCCACTGGTAAAAATGTGCTATATAAATAAACCGTACTAACTATTTAATTAATTTATCATCCAAAATAATCCAATAATGTAATAAATAATGTCATTGTCTCTCTCCTGTCGTGTTTGTCCTCCGCGACTGCTGTGGTGTGTGTGTGTGTGTCACCCTGTAGTGGATGCTGCTATACATCTTGACCAATTACGTGCAGCAAGTTTTTTTTTCCTCCACTCTTTTAATTGAAAGCCGAAACGTGATTGGTCAAGATGTGTGAGAACAGGCATGGCATGGGGAGAGTGTCGGGGAGCAGACAGTGAGGCACAGGGAAAACAAAACAAAACCCACGACACACGGGGGAGACGAGACAGTGAACGAGGCACCGAGGTGGAAAAAAAAACAAAAACGTCTCTCTAAATCGACCAACTCCGCACACAGCGCTGCTTTCATTTCGCCTTCCTGGCACTGTAAGGCACCTGCACATTATAAACAATTGGCCAAGATCAAGAGGTCTGTTTTTCTGCACGTTTCTGTTTACTCCAGAGATGACTGACCATGAAATCATCAACTGCAAACCCCAACAACAAAATTTACTACTAACCAGAAAAAACAATTGACTCGCCGAACAAAACAAAGCGCGACAAGAAGACGGACGACCCCCTAATCTACCCCTATAACCGCTATAAGCACCCCGGTCTAGTAACTTGAAGGGTCCTCATGTAGCCAAGTACAAGCAACAGTGTATAGCACCCATGACCAACTCTGTGATGTGGCCCCAGGTTTCCACTTAGTGGTTGAGTTCTGCATTACACACAACTCAACCACCAAGTGGATTTGCTTTGCACAAAGCACAACTCAGAGATTAAGTTCTCTTAAACAACATAGATAAATCTCTCACACGTTTCTATTATATCCCCTGTACTGTATATGTTTGGACACGCCTCATCCAGTGTTTTTGCTTTATTTGTATTATTTCCAACGTTGTAGATTAACACTCAAGACTCTGAAATACGGAAGCGCATTGCATTCACTAGATAAAAAAAAAAACAGACACCTGATCTCGTAATTACGTCAAAATCTGGACACGCCTGCAGTGCCAGATGTTCACCGCCCTTTTCCTTCTAGAGGTTTCTGGAACTCCTCTGAACAGTGATGTGTCGTTCGCGAACGAGCCGGCTCTAAGAGCCGATTCTTCAAAGTGAACGACAAGAACCGACTCCCGTCCGGAGGAGCCAAATCTTAAGCTGCTCCCGCTCAGAATCCATGCAGGCAGGTTATTCTGATGAACACACCCTGGAACCAATTGCAAGCAGGACAGCTAGGATCATACCATTATGTGAAAGAAGGACAGGGCCTGTGGGTGTAGTGGTAGAGGAGTAAGAAATGAGGTGCATTCAATGATTTTGGAGACTGCAAGTGAGTGCAAGAATTGTAAAAAAATTAAAATATCCATATAACAATCTTGCACACTTAATGAAAAACTGCTTAATAACACACAAATCATTCACAATCGCTAAATGGCTAATATAGAGGCTAAATACTAAATGAATAGCCATTTGGGAGTCGGCTCTTCGAAGGGAGCCGAGCCAAAAAGAGACGAATCTTTGAAAAGAGCTGAACTTCCCATCTCTACTCCTGAAGTTTGCCTGGACAGTTGCTGTTCGTGGGTGGACTTACAGACATCATTCAAATGTCCTTTAGGCGCGTAAGACTTTCCTAAGTTTTGTGACCAGCTGCGAAATCGCACGAAAAGTCCGCGGATCAGACGCAGAGCTGTGCAGGATAAAAGTATTCGGGAGATAGCGGAGCTCATGGATTCACTTTCACCGAACCGAACGCTCTTCAGGTGGCTATACTGAGACAGATGAACTGCAACCAAGAGGCGAAGACACTGAGTGAGTAAAGGCTGATGACTGCAAGTGTGCATAACTGTGGTCCGACTGATATAATGATAATCATCTAATGATAATGGGAAAGAAATGTGATGTGATGACGAGGGACGAGTCGAGGCCAGGAAGCAGAGCTGCGTCTTGCACGACGACCTGTTGTTGGACTCCTGAATATCAGGTCTTTGTCCTTTTTAACCCTTAACGCCTGAATTTATTAGCTGTATATAAAAAAAATGTTTTATGTGTGTTTTGCCTTTAAGTAGATAGTAAATAATGTTGAGATTATTAATTTCACTTTTGCCACAAAAAATAATTAGAAATTTTGGTATGTTGCAAATTTGCAACAACAGGCATAATGGTCATATAAGATAAGAAAACACAGTAAAATAACAGTGAAAAAACAATGTTTATTTATTATTATACAATTATATACATACACGACATGCGTTAGACCAGTGATCCTAGAGCGAGGTAAGCGGATAACACTCATGTACAAAACAGTTCTAATCCTCCTGATCTAATTTCAGGGCATGGTTGTATTTTCTTGTGTGCTTTTCTAGTGTTTATTGATTGCTCTGATTGTCAATAAGAGCCAAAAGTTCAGGTGTCAAAAACTGTCTGAATAATCAATAGGCAGTCTGATTGAGTCCCTGTCTGGGAGGGCAACCTTGCCACACTGGCACGTTTTTTGCAGAGCTCTGAGTCGTTTCATCATCTTCCACGTCACTTTTTCTTTGTTTCGTCTCTTTTGTTTCTTTCTTGCAGCTTGGGCACTGGTGCTAGTAACCTCCTCATCACTGCTGCTCCTGTCGCTCTCGCTACTGCTCTCACCATCACCTGCAGGGGTCAAATGAACTTTTAGCAATGTGAAATCTATGGATATCTATGGATAAACTGGTGAAATTCACTAGCCATTCATAGGAAATCTGCATTTTCACCTGGCTTTGGCACACATTTCTCATCACTGCTACTCTCTTCATCACCTGGCTTGGGAACATATTCCTCATCGCTGCCTGCACTACCACTGAGACAGCTGTCTTCACTGTCCTCTGGGGGAGGTCTAACGTGAGGTTTCGCGCTTACGCGCAAATGCTTGTCAAAAGGTTCCTAGGTCCATAACAAATATGCACTAACCGGCATTGGGGGAATGCAGACCCTATCTCGGCTGGTTGATTGAGTCAAGCGGTTTGTTGCATATTTGCGACACCAGGCGTTAGCTGTTTTAGTCAATTAATTAATATCTGATTATGATGTTGATTTGTTTTGTCTCACTGAAACCTGGCTGCAGGAGGATGAATATATCTTAAATGAATCCACTCCTCCCAGCCATTGTAATACTCGTGGTGGTGGAGTTGGAGCCATAACATTATTTGACTCAAGTCTATTAGTAAATCCTAAACCTAATTATAATTCATAATCAAGTCTTGTTCTTAGCCTCACTCATCAACTGGAAAACATTACAGCTAATTTTTATTTGTTACAGTGTGTTGGCTCCAGGTCCTTACACCTTATCTGAATTTGCATCGGCTTGATTCTTAAAACAGATAAATTAATTATTGTAGGTGATTTTAATATTCATGTGGACAACCACAATGATCCAGTCTTAGCACTGCGTTTATGTCTTTATTAGATTCAATCGGCCTCTGTCAGAGAGTAAACAAACCGACTCATTGTCTGAACCACACTCTTGATCTTGTTCTTTCATATGGCATCATCTAATAGTCTTTCTATTTGACAGTCTTGTTACTGGTACGCTATCTACACATACGCTTAGAGTTACCGCAGTATCTTACTGTAGTCTACAGGCTCATAACTCTAGACTCTATTGTACCTCTGAAAAAAAAGACAATTAAACAAAGCGGTTAGCACCATGGTATAGCCAGCAGACTCGTAACTTAAAGCAGAGATGTGTAAATCTTAACACAGATGGCGTGCCACTAAACTGGAAGAATCTCGCTTATTCTGGCAAGATGACTTAAAACATACAGGAAGGCTCTCCGTAATGCCAGAGGAGCCTACTACTCTTCATTAATAGAGGAGAATAAGAACAACCCCAGGTTTCTCTTCAGCATTGTAGCCCGGCTAACAGAGAATCACAGCTCTACTGAACCATCTATTCCTTTAGGTCTAAGTGCAATGACTTCATAAGCTTCTTTAATGATAAGATTATAACTATTAGAGACAAAATCCATCACCTCTTGCCCTCAACGACATTGATCTGCATTCTGATACAGCAAGTTTGAAACAGCTGTAAAACCTGATATGTATTTAGACTGTTTTTCTCCCATCGACCTTCATCAAATAACTTTAATATTTCTGCAGCTAAGCCGACCCCATCCCAACCAGGCTGCTCAAGGATGTTTTACCTCTAGTTAGCCCTACTTTTTGGATATGAGTAATCTGTCTTTATTATCAGGATATGTACCACAGTCCTTTAAAGTAGTTAATTAAACCTCTTCTCGTTTCGGCGCTCGTAATCTAGCAGCGGCTATAATGATATAGGGAAAGATTAACTTAGATACCTAATTATCAAATAGGCACAATAATGCAGAAATAAAAAATAGATACAGGGATTGTATAAACTACTGACAGGCAGCCAGGGCAGTAGTTTTTTCAAAGTTGTTTTTATTAGTTAAAGTCTAGAAAAGCAGGTCCGTTCATATTTTTAAGGCTGTTTGTCTTTCCTGACTATCCGTTATCTTTCTTTACAGAACAGGAAACCAAAGCTCTTTTAGACGTAAGTTCAACTTAACAACATTAAATTCAAATATTCACTTCAATATATGGCAGAGAGGTTTTTATTTTTGTTACTCGTTTCTCTTTAGAAAGAGGGCCGCAAGAGAAGACGAAGCCCTCACCAGCCAGACGAAGCCCTCAACTACAAAGAAGAGCCCTCAACTACAAAGAAAGAAGCCCTCAACTACAAAGAAGAAGCCCTCAACTACCAAGAAGAAGCCCTCAACTACCAAAGAAGAAGCCCTCAACTAAAAGAAGAAAAGCCCTCAACTACCAAGAAGAAACCCTCAACTACAAAGAAGAAGCCCTCAACTACCAAGAAGAGCTTGAACGTGATCAAGTTTGGCAGGCACAAGGTAAAACCTTCAAATGGCTGTTTGAAAAATGACATTTTGTGGTATTTTTGTAGGATTATATGCTTTTTTATTTATCAATGTATTTGTTTCTTAATATATTTTGGCTATTCCTCTGCGTATCACAAGGAGAGCTCACGTATCACTGTTTGAGAATCAATGTTATAGCTTACACACACACACAACAACACACAACACACACACACACACCACACCATATAGCATCTTATATTAAACCTGTGCATTAAGTTGCCTTTCAAGTCATCTTCAAATATATAAAGTCATTCATCATTTTTGTCTCTCTTTCCTCAGAGGTGCACTTTGTGGATAAACACCAGATTGAGCTGCCAACAGAGTGAGCAATGTTGCACCCATTTTGGATGACCTTCTCGTAAAAAAGTCATCCAACAAGAGATGTATGATGAAATCAGGAAGCTGCCTACCACTCAGAAGATGATGCGGGAGATCTTCTCTGGTTGCCTTAAAGCTGGAAAACCCTGCAAAGATATCTTCTATGAAAGCCTTGAGAAAAACGAGTGCTATCTCATTGACGACCTCAAGAACTGGGTATGGATGCCGAATCAGCAATACATCACACGAAGAAGAAACACAACTGCGGTGTAAACGTGCATGTTTTTAAGCTTTTATTTTGTTTATTTTGTTTTATTTTGAAACTACTTCTGCTTTGGACTTCCGGTATGGATTGGATATATATATCTATCCCCAATCTACTTTTGGAGACTATAGGAACCACAAGGAACCCAGCGTCCTGAGAGCGCAGTGTTCTAGAGGGGTAGTAAGGTACTATGAGCTCTTTTAGATATGATGGTGCCTGACCATGAAGAGATTTGTAAGTAAGGAGAAGAATTTTAAATTCTATTCTAGATTTAATAGGTAGCCAATGCAAGGAAGCCAAAATGGGAGAGATGTGATCTCTGATCTTGGTTCCTGTCAGAACACGTGCAGCAGCATTCTGAATTAACTGCAAAGTCCTAAGAGACTTATTGGAGCAGCCTGATAACAAAGAGTTACAATAGTCCAGCCTTGAAGTAACAAATGCGTGGACTAGTTTTTCTGCATCCGCCTGAGAGACAATGCGTCTGATTTTAGCGATGTTACGTAAGTGGAAGAATGCAGTCCTCGAAATTTGTTTTATGTGGACGTTAAAGGACAAATCCTGATCAAAAACAACTCCAAGATTCTTTACAGTGGAGCTGGAGGCCAGGGTGATCCCATCTAAAGTAACTAAGTCTCTAGAAAGAGAGTTTCTGAGGTGTTTGGGTCCAATTACAAGAACTTCAGTTTTGTCTGAATTTAACATAAAAAAATTGTAGGTCATCCAACTTTTTATATCCTTAAGGCATGCTTGGAGTTTAGTTAACTGATTGGTTGCATCAGGCTTGATCGATAAATATAATTGGGTGTCGTCAGCATAACAATGAAAATTGATAGAGTGATTCCTAATAATGTTCCCTAAAGGAAGCATATATAAACTAAATAGAAGTGGTCCTAGTACAGAACCTTGTGGGACTCCATGACAAACTTTGGTATGCATGGAGGATTCATTATTGACGTGAACAAACTGAGATCGATCTAAAAAATACGATTTAAATCAGCTTAGAGCGGTTCCTTTGATGCCAATTTGATGTTCCAGCTGTAGCTGGCTATAGTGGCTATAGGTCATAAGTCCCGCACCCTTCATAAAAATGACACTAAAAACTCAAAGTACTCTTCAAATAAAGTTTGTCCAAACGTGTTTGTTATTCTAGGTAGTTATTACCACAACAGTCCATGTCCAAGAGTCCATTTCCCCGGATAAGATGGGTTTTATTCGTTATTTGCGACTATAACCACGCTCTGACCTCCTCTAGCTTTTATTTTGGTACTTCCAGTTACTGGCATTTGAATTTGCATATTAGCTAAATATTTAGTTTCACCCGAAACATTTAGATTCAACATTTATATTTAACATTTAAGAGGAAGTATTAGGGCCACATTTAAATAAAACAAAATTGGAATTAATTACGAGATTAAAGTCGTTATTAAATATGGCGAGAATTAATTACGAGATTAAAGTCGTTATTAAATATGGCGAGAATTAATTACGAGATTTAAGTCTGTATTAAATATGGTGGCGAGAATTAATTACGAGATTAAAGTCGTTATTAAATATGGTGAGAATTAATTACGAAATTAAAGTCATTATTAAATATGGCGAGAATTAATTACGAGATTAAAGTCGTTATTAAATATGGCCCTAATACTCCGTCGTAACTATGTGATGCCATTGTGCCAAAAGATGAAGTATCTCCTTGTTTGTGAAACCTATGCTATAGTGGCCCTTTGTCACTATCCGCGCATGCTGGTGGTTTAAAGGGCTTGTACGCGTGCCAGTGTAGGTGTAGGTGCATGCAGGTGTAAATGCATAACACAGCCAATGTCCAAGCATTACTGATTATATGTTGCAGGTTTATTAGGCTACACACAGCTGACTCAAAAGTACTCACTTTCACAATAACACACAATTCTGAGCTGCGGCGTTACACGCCATGGCACGGTCAAAAACCGTATGGATTCCCCAGCGTGCGCCCCTGCGCTGATTAACCCACCTTTATAGATTCAAACAATGGTCTAAATAGATACTGCCACCTATAGCACAAATGTGTACAACACTCATGAACACAGAAAATGACCAATCTGACTCCTACATATGCTAAAGTACAATTCCACGAAATGCTCCACGGCCTTCATTTTAACAACTGTCCTCCTCTAAAACAACAGGATAGAATATTTTCGACTTTATTCTCGTAATTAATTCTCGCCATATTTAATAACGACTTTAATCTCGTAATTAATTCCTTTTTTTTTTAAATTTAAATGTGGCCCTAATACTCCGTCGTAAACATTTAGATTTAGATTTAACATTTAGATTCAGATTTAACATTTAGATTTAGATTTAACATTTAGATTTAGCATTTAGATTTTACATTTAGGTGTAACATTTAACATTTGGATTTAAATATTGAAATATCTCTAAGTTCACAAATATTGTTTTAAATGTGCAAAAAAGTGTTTTTTAAAACATTGTTTGAAGCTAAATGTGACAAAATGTTTCATAATATTTTATTTATTTATCATAATATTTTATTTATTTATCATAATATTTTATTTTCAGCACGAGCCGCTTTACAAACGGCATCCCATAAACTATCACCTGAAGTTAATGCACACTTTCTATTGCTTTAGTTCTCTGCTCCTTTCCTCGCTCCTCTCTGCTTCTTTCCTTGCAAGCAGTGCAAGTAAAAATCATTAGTAGCGCATTGATATTAATCCATCACATTAACGATCTTGTGAAATGGCAACGGCGCTCGTAATCTAGCAGCGGCTATAATGAATATAGGGGAAAGATTAACTTAGATACCTAATAATCAAACAGGCACAATAATGCAGGAATAAAATAGTTATTAGGGCTAAATGTCTTTCCTAACTATCCTGATATCTTTCTCTACAGAACAGGAATCCCTCATCTACCAAGGAGAACTTGAACAGGATCAAGTTTGGTAAGTACAAAGGTCAAACCTTCGAATGGCTGTTGGAGAATGACGTGAACTACATTGTCTACCTCGTGGCGAGCCACCAGAAGGAGCTGGAAGGGGCAACGGGGAGCAAAATGGACCAATATAAGGCCAACAAGGTACTGCAAAGAAAAAGGGCTTGTGTGTCCGCACACTGATATTTGCAAGCTCCCAGCATCTTTGTTAACACCTTTTTCAACCTGCAAAGCCTTCTGGTCAGAGCTGATATGTCCACCCATTGTCCATCCTCATGTCTTCACTTTCCCTGCAGTAAAAACTATTCATGTGGTACCCCAGTGTGCCTTCAACCATAAGGCTTTCAGGCCAAAAATGACAGACTGCAACTTATGCTGGCCTTAAACCGACTACAGACAACTTCTGAAACAATTTTACTGTCACAGACAAATTTCCAATTTTGGTATAAAATTCTGAAGGTTTTGCTTGAGTTGCAGCATGCTCCTGTCATCTCAGTCATTTAGTGTAAGATGCTATAAAACTCATCAATCATTTTTCAAGTTTTCTAGTGCGTCAGTCAGTTGCAGCTAATGTTGCATTCATAGAAACATTTGGGAGTTTGCAAATTTCAGACTTTTCTTCCTTCAGCTTCTCTATTTTCCTTTTTTGCTGGTGTTTGTCCTGCACTTGTACTCAGCTTGGTTTCACTTCTTGAGGGACGAATGACGTGTTTAATTGAATAAAATCATCAAGAATCATGGAGAAAATGTTTTGATAACACACATTTCTTTTCATTTGAAGGATGCCTTGACTGAATTCGCCAGTGATAACCCTAAGGTTTTGGAAGAAGTCAGATTTAATCGTGCTTACATGGAATCCAGAGAGGCTGCCCTTAGCTCAGGCCAAAATGGAAAGGTCCTTGTTGGCGTTCGTCCTTATCAATGGTCGACCCTGAAGGATCTGTACGAATCGAAGGATTTGCAAAAAATTAGGTATGATAGAATACATTAGGGCAGTCATTTTCAAATTAAATGAAAAGTGATAGATTAGATGAAAAGATGAGACATAATTATTTAACATAGTTTCACCACTCTACCCTTTGTTCACAGGCAAGTCAAGTACCTCCGGACCAAGAAGTCAACCTGCATCCCAAACTCCAACATGGAGTTTGCTATTAATTACATTTTGAAAAGAGACAAAGCAAGAGCAGCTGCTGCCAAGAGGCGAATCAACAGCACCGCCCAAGCATCGACAAAGAAACGAACCCGTGAACCATGTGTCCAAAGCAACAGCAGTCAGCCGACTAATGATTCAGGGTATGTGTTGGAATAAGTTCAGTTGTACTGCCTTAATGACTACTATCTATATGTTGACCTCATATCTACTGTGTGACATCTACTCTAATATCCACTGTCTCTTCCATCTATCACACCACCTCATATTAAGTATTAACATTCTCCAAATATTGCCTTTTTTATTTTTACTGGTCTAGATTCTTGTTTTGTGTCTTTTTCTTTGATGCCTTGGATGTCCTGACTGACTTAAGTTTCCTCTGCCTTAATTCTAGGCCCGTACAGAAGAAGCAGAAAAGAAGCTGAAGTGGTGCATCATTTCATCCATCGCATAACTGACTGAATGAATGGTGTAGGTAATACATTATTGATTACACTGAGGAACAATTTGAAAAAAAAATTGAGTGCAACTTGTTTGCGCAGTCACAATTGAGACAGTGCGATGAGAGGTGTGTGCAGCTCCCAGTAGGTCAGTACTATCAATATCTGTTACTTTTGTTT
This sequence comes from Larimichthys crocea, assembly GCF_000972845.2. NCBI lineage: Eukaryota > Metazoa > Chordata > Actinopteri > Sciaenidae > Larimichthys > Larimichthys crocea. The sequence goes on from NC_040023.1 coordinate 32,783,795, forward strand.
AGTGAAAACAAGCACATATCTGTTAAGTGCAGTATTTTTCATATTTTTTTAAGAAAACGAGGATCCTATAGTTAAAAAACTTGACGTGATAAAGAAAAACTGAGATTAGTTTTGGATCCCCACCCAAAAATTTGTTAAAAACAGCTGTCAGACCTAACTCAACAAAAATTGTGTTCCCCAGTGTTATCAACACTACTAAACTCCTTTAATTACAACTTTTACACTGTAAATGATGTCTTATTGAAAAACTGTATGAACACACCTTATCCTTTCACTCCCTCTTTGACTCAGTTATCACACACACCAATGATCCTGCTTCATCCCCTCCAACCCTCCTCCTCCCCCCACAGCACATCACCTCCATGCTTCCTATTCGTTACATGCAATAAAGCTGTCTAAACTTAAATCCGTACTGGCGTGGTCCTTATTAGTGAAATCGGTTACGTAGACAAATATTGTCCATAATGATTTACAAGAGGAAATCGTGTGGAAACCTGCTGAAAAACACAATCACCTCAACGTTATGATGTATATTTCTGATTATTGATAACAGCCTTAATAATCTAAAATACAAAGCCTCGAGGCTTTGTATTTTAGATTATTAAGACACTAAAATGTGATCCACAGCTACCCAGCAGATGGGTTATGAAAATAACCCAGCATTTTTTAGTGTCTTAATAATAATAAGAGCACACGTAATGAGACATGGAGTTTCCCTCAGAAGAAAGAGATTAACATTGACTCGACAGGCACTGTGTGTAATGCAGAACTCAACCACCAAGTGGAAACCTGGGGCACACTCACAGAGTTGGTCATGGGTGCTATTACACTGTTGCTTCACAAGTTGTCTCTCTTTGCACACCTAAACACAACAAAGCATGGTCACACAGCTGCTGCATGTACACAGAGAACATACACATTTATAGCTGACTTTAACATTTTAGCACTTAGGCATCTTGAGGCTTTTTATCAGTCTTAGCTATACACATTGTGTCAGAGGTGTTATTATGTCATTTATGGAGAGTGGCAAAGAGGAAAACATCTAAAGTATGACAAAGTACAAAACATCGATGCCTTTAGTCTTTCAGATTTGAAGATGATATTCTTGCTCGGCAGTTCATCCAATATGGTATCCAATCTTCCCTCTCTATTAGAGCACACGTAATGAGACAGTTTCCCTGAAAAGAAAGTGAATAACATTGACTCGATTATTACAGAACCTTCAAACTACTCCCTTAGTTAATAGTGCCCTCTTTTGGACAAACTATGTAATGGTAACTCTTTCTAGTTTATCAGTTAGTTATTACAATTAGTTTTTCATGACAGTGAAATATTTTCTGAGGTGGTGTAAAACATATCTCCATTATGAAGGCTCCTGCTGAAGGTCTTGTAGCTCTGCTCTTTGCACACCGCTTTACATGTCGACAACTTTCAATGTACACAGGGAAAAACAATTCCAACTTACCGTGAAAACGAGATGTTTAATGTTCTTCAGTTCTCTCTATGTCTGTAAAAACAAAAAGAGAAACATGTTGAGCAGCTGTGTTACTCATATTTTGTTTATTTATTTTTCACAATTCTTTCATCATGTATTGATATTCCTCTGCCTCTTGTTTTTCAAATCACAATGTTTTACTTTGTTTAGAGATTTCAGATGAATGATTAATGGTAGAACTAACATGTTTTACCATTGGAAAAATGGTGAGTTACTATCACAGATATATATATATAGCCAATAAAAAAAACATGTTTAACATAAACTAGAAAGAGTTACCATTACATAGTTTGTCCAAAAGGGGGCACTATTAACTAAGGGAGTAGTTTGACTGTGTAGTCAAATGTAGAGATTGTCACTGAACAATAAATATGAAACATTAGCCAGTATTTGTTTAGCTTAGCATAAAGACCTGAAACAGGGGGAAATGACTAGCATGACTCTATCTGAATTATGTAACTACTTTTTGGCCAGGTGCAGTGATTTCCAGGTGGTCAGCAACCCGGTGGAGACTCCGTCTCTGTGTCTGGCCAAGGAATAGTCCACAACTTTCTACTAATGTATAACATGTTATTTACTGAGGTTTAGAGGTGCTGGTGGTTGGATTTGCTTTGCACCAAGCACAACGCAGAGATTAAGTTCTCTTAAACAACATAAATTAAATCTCACACGTTTCTATTATATCTCCTGTACTGTATATGTTTGGACACGCCTTCTCATTCAGTGTTTTTGCTTAGTTTGTATTATGTCCAACATTGTAGATTAATGACTACTATCTATATGTTGACCTCATATCTACTAATATCTACTGTTTCTTCCATCCATCACACCACCTCATATTAAGTATTAACATTCTCCAAATATTGCCTTTTTATTTTACTGGTCTACTCTAGATTCATGTTTTGTGTCTTTTTCTTTGATTCCTTGGATGTCCTGACTTAAGTTTCCTCTGCCTTAACTCTAGGCCCGTACAGGAGAAGCAAAAAAGAAGCTCAAGTAGTGCATCATTTCATCCATTACATTACTTATTGAATAAAAGGTGTAGGTAATATATTATTGATTATCAACACTAATAAACTCCCAATTAAAACTCTTACACTGTAAATTATGTCTTATTGGAAAAACTGTATGTACATGGTGCATGTGTCTACAGGCAGTGTCAAGGAAAAGATCATGTAAAAATGCATCAAGACGTCCAAGAGTGTTGAAGCTTAATTACAGCCTGGATACAGTTAGAAGTCCATTTATTAAATGGAGTTTTATAACTAGGTTCAGGAACACAGAAACACACCTTATCCATTCACTCCCTCTTTGACTCAGTTGTCACATCCCAAATGGAAACATACTGGCTGTAGTACTGTCATCAAAGAGCTCACATTTTACTTGAGCGTGTTTCCTTTAATCTCAATTGACATAGCATCTTAATTTTATGATTGAATACAGAAAATGTTTCATTGTTCCTTTTTTAATAGACAACTATAGACTCCAATCAAAAACAACCTGTTACGACCAGATATGAGGCAGTAACATAAAACCAAGGTGTTGTGGTTAATAAACAAAGTTGTTTTATTAAATAAACAGTTCAAATTGTTTTAACAAAAGGAGGTGAGGCAAAAGGGAACAAAGGGCGCACAAGTGCTGTTTATAAGAACAAACAAATATAACAAAAGGAGAACTCTAAACAGAGCTGATATCCGCTAACTAGAAAACCAAAACGAGAAAGGAAAAAAACCTCACTATCTAAATCTTAATAACAAAACCCATCAAAAACAGCACCCCTGAACTAGTCTAACAAAAATATTCTCTCGTGTAATCAGTAGTATAAACTAATCTAAACCCTGCCCAGTCCCAGTAGTTAAATACAAAACAAACCTCCTCAAACAACCACGAGTTAACCAGAGTTAACATTCACAATTTGTAATAGTCTTTTAGATTAGATGACGATATTCTTGCTGGTCAGTTCATCCAATGTTCCGTCTCTATTACAGCACATGTGATGAGACATCGAGTTTCCCTGAGGGGAAAAAAGAATAACATTGACTTAACAATAGATAATGTGAGTTGATTGCTTATGTCTTATATTAAAAAATGATTCTGCTTTGTAAAACATCAAATATCAAAGCTAATTAACCTTCTCAAACAGTAAAGAGAGAGCAGATATGATGGATTACATGCTGCTGTTTCCTGTGAACTCATTCCTGTGCAGAAGCAAAAATGTGATACAAAGAGGTAATTACTGAATGTGGCTGTTGCACAAAAATACTGTCACAACCTGGCTCTTTGGGCCATGACAAAACCAGAGTTGCTTTTATTTTGTTGTTTTTAGGAGGTTAACTTATTTATTTATTTAACATAAAGCAATGGAAAACAGAACAAATGTTACAATTGGGATGTGGATGTCAGTATTATCAGTGGTGTACTGATCCGATCCATGGAGGCCCCATCGTGCAACTTACAGGGACTTAAAGGATCTGATGCTCACGTTCTCAGAGGTCTAGAGGAGTCTGTGCATTGACGGGTCAGGGCTACAGAATATTAGGCAGATGACTCCTGCTGAGGGTCTCTTAATTAGTAGTGCAACTCTACTTCACGTCAACGGCTTCAGTGCATGCAGGAAAAACAATTCTTGGCAGGTCAACTTACCATCGGGACAAGATGTCTAATGTCCTCCTGCTGTCTCTCTATCTGTAAAAACAGAAACATGTTGAGCTGATGTGTTACAGGAGAAAGAAAAAGAAATAATATACAGTATCTCCTGTGCTGTTCATGTTTGGACACACCTTCTTTATCAGTGTTTTCCCTCTTATTTTTATTATTTTCTACCTTGTAGATGTCAAAAGAATTATGTAACACAAAGAATTATGTAGCAAACCAAAAAAGTGTATGATGAAAGGCTCTGCACCAAGGAAAAGGAAGACTTTAGAGTTCATCACAGTTACCAGCCTCAGAAATCAACTGTAAGACTGTGAATGAGACCTTCATGGTGTGAACTGCTGCAAAAAACAACAACCAAGAAGAAGAAGAAGAGACCAGCTTCAGCCAAATAACACAATTAATGGACATTAATGACTCATATCTGAGATATTTGGCTCTGCTTTGTCTTATTCTCTGCAGAATAATCTTCCTTTCATTCCATAGTTTTCAGTCTGTTTGTGTCCATGCAAAATAAAACAGTTCTCTGCTTTCTCAAATATCAATATCAGGCTTTCATGCAGATGGTATGTGTGTGGTTTAAAATGAAAGTAAAAATGGGTTGCACAAACAAATGCAAACTGTTGCAATGAAGCACACAGTCTCTCTCTCACCGAGTGTCCGCGCCTCCTCGTTGCAGCCAATCTGTCTCAGGATGTCCAGAGCCACCTCAAGAGCTCTGGACTCTGTGAATGTTGAAACCAGGACGTCTACGATCTCTAAGACGCCTTTCCCCTCCACCCTGTTCCGTCGGACCCGCGGCTCCTCTCTGCGGTCCAGGAGCCGGTGGCAGAACTTGGCAAAGTTCTGCTGGGTCAGATCCTCCAGTGTGTCCACCAGAGCTGACTTTACAGTTTTGTTGGGGGGCATTTCTTGTTGTCAATGAAGCCCTGAGAGAGAGATGAACTATCACTCTGAGAGTTTTTGTATTTCCCTTAATTCTACTGCAGGAAGGAGGCGTTCAATGCCACGGGGATGTGTCGGAATTATGAGTTACACTCAAGAGGTAGGTACATGTCAGGTGATGGGTGGAAGAGTCAATGTTTTAATTGTGTTCAGCACACTGTGTCAGATTTAGTGGGCTTTATTTACAGAGCATGGCTGTGGCATGGTGGTACAGTGTTGGTGCACTGTCCCTTCACAACAACAAGTTTGAACCCCAACAGGGGCCTTTTGTGTGGAGTTTGGATGTTCTCTGCATTGTCCAAAGACATGCACTCCAATGTGCCTGTAGGTAAGACTGGCATAGGCTCCAGCCCGACCGTGACCCTGATAAGGATAAGGGGTTACAGATAATAGATGGATGTCCTGGATTATTATCTGTTAAAGGTGCAGTGTGTAGGATTTTCCTTCCTCGCATGACAAGAGAAAATGTACGACTACATGCAGCAAAATGTGCGAAGAACACGTAGAGCCCTATCTAGATCCAGCGTTTAGTTTGTGCTTTCTGGCCTACTGTAGAAACACGGCTGGTCAACATTAACCTGCATGTCTTTGGACGATGGGAGAGAGCTGAAGCACCTGAGGAGAACTCACAGACACAAGGAGAACATGCAAACTCCAAACAGAAAGGCCACAGCCAAGGTTTGAACTTTCCTTCTACCACTGCACCATGGTTCTGCTCCTAATTCAGGACATTAATATATCAATTTACCTGGCGACTTAATTGACTTTACCTAAGGTTTTATTTACAGAAGAATGTCTGCAGATCACCTATTTAAAATCAGAAATACAATCAAACTCTGACCTCTGAATGGGAGCTGTTGAAGAAACATTTAGACATATAGATAACGGGAGAACTTATTCTCTCACATAAAATAAAAACCATATCAGGTGAGGTAACCCATATCACTTTGGATGCCGATATTTACGAGCAGCACTTGGAGGCAGCATTGGATAAGGAAGTACTGATATACTACAGAGTAAACAGCTCACTCACTTAACCCTTTAAAAACTGGTTACATAATCCTTTTTGTTGATCAAATATAAATGTAGATGTCAAACAGAAAACTTAGTAACACATTAATGATTAAAAAAGACTCATTACACAAATGAGAAAAAACAAAAACAATGTTTATATACAGTTTATTTACACCAACAATCATCAGACAGGCTGAAACCTTCACAGTCGACGCCTGAAAATGATCTCAGTTTATGTTATTCTGATTAACAGCAGAGGTAGACATGAGTTTTGTATTACAAAAAAAATAATCATAATATAAATGCACAAAACTCTACATAGCGATCATATAAACAATATTTTACAATTTAATTTTGTCCTTAGAGACACATCAAATGATGAGATTTTCCATTTCTAGTGCTTAAAATGTCCCAGGCTGGTTCAGGTTTACGGGTCAGGTATCGGAAGAGTTTTGTTCTATATTATTTGTTATGGAGGAGAAGCATATTGTCTGAGTGTTTGGTAATTTTCTCCCTGAAATGCAGCATCTGTAAATTGACCTTCTGGTCTGCTTTCCTCCCCCGTGAGGACGCTGCAGCTCAGCCAGGCTTTGAAGAGGCAGTGTTCACTTTGCAGGTTTTAGTACTCCGTTAAAAAAAAAATGCTACTGTGACGCCCACGGTTCACTACTGTGCTCTGATGTCGCTGCCGCCGCCGCCGGTGCCCCGGGGCACTGCCATGACTCTGCCACGTTCGTGGGCAAAACGTTCAGACTGGTCAGGACCTCCTGCGCCGTCTTTCCCAGCATGCCCTGCACGTCGCAGACAAAGCGGTAGACGTAGCGTTTGCCCGCCGTCTTGTGGATGATGTTCTTGTGGTAGTAGTAACGGAGGCCGCGGCTCAGCTTCTCGTAGTTCATCTTGGGTTTGTTCTTGCACTGACCCCAGCGTTTGGCCACCTGTGGGATCGACAGGAAACATAAATCAAGCTGAATTTGACTGTTTACACATCAGAGAAACACAGAATACACCCGGCATCAGATACTTTACTTATGTGAGAGTATTATCGGCTAAATGTGCCGTCAGAAGTGTGTAGTTTGCAGCTTTTTACTGTTGTACGGCACCATACTACTGTTTGGTAGTTTAGCCCAGTGGTTTCCAATCATGGGGTAGAAACTGGCTGCAGTGAAGTACAGGTGGACTCCAAGACCCAAAAATACACCCAACAGCTTAAAACTACCAACCAGAGACGGCAAAAACACTGTTTTATTCAGCCTGGAGGTAAATTCTTTAAGACGGTCTTCAAACTTTGGACTTTTTCTAACCTGGAACCTCTTTGTTCCTCCAAAAGTCTCAAATTAAACCATGTAAGGAGTTTTGTGGGAAACTTCTTGTGTACTTAAGTACAGCAACTGAATTAAATATATTTAGTTTAGTTTACTTTCCACCAATTAGCCGGTGCCCTACTCCAAAACGAGATGTTTCCTCACCTCTGTGGGGTCGGACATCTTAAACTCCCAGCCGTCTCCCGTCCAGCAGATGAAGGTTCGGCAGGCAGAGTCCAGAAGTAACTCCAGTAAAAACTGCCACAACTGGATTGGACCAGATCCTGAATGAATAAATGAATAAATAGTCTGATTAATTTGGTTACAGGTGACTGTCGTTGATGATGGCAGCTTATTTTCATTAACCTGTAATAATCAGCGGTTAAAGAAGGATTCAGCAGCACCGACAGACACCAAACCACCCATTATTTAGTTAAGTTCAGCACATTTTCTGATATACGATCATATATATATGCGTGTGTGTATATTTAAGAACTTAATCTGTAAAGTAACTTGTAACTAAAGCTGTCGGATAAATGTAATGGAGTAAAAAAGTCTCCAACAGTGGCATCAAATGGAAAGCTTAGGTACCTCGAAATTTAAGTGCAGCACCTAAATGTAAAGTGCTGGTAATAATAATGAACAATTTCACAAAGTCTGGAGTTTATTGTTCCCACAAAACATTTGATTTTTTTAAGTTTAATCTCTCTGACTTTTCTCTGTCTTACATCTTCATCATTTCAAAGCTTTTGTCAGAAGATGGAGCATTCAGAGATACTTTTCTAGAGTTAATCTGAACTTTTACAATCGATTAACGAAGCAAAATAATCAGAAATGTTACTTTGATCAATTGGAAAAAACATAGATTGACTCCCATATGTCCTAAACAGACATAATTATTTAATATATCAGTGGGGAATTCATGTTTTTCAATATATAGATGATCAGAATATTAATGAACAGAGAGAAACAACAAGATAAAAATGCATTTTTCTTTGAATAATCCATCTTTATAAGAAAGCAGACTCTCACCTGGATAAGCTGACATTCCCGTCATCTGACCCTCCCTGTCAGGCCTCTGTGGGTGTGTGTTCTTGCGTTTCATCACACGGGGGCAGTACTGCTCTGAGGTTTGGTTCGAAGGGCAGGAGGAGGCCGGAGGCGGGTGTGGTAGGGCAGTGAAGCTGGACTGGGAGTATTCAGGCCAGAAGGACGACGTCTGCCTCTGTCCGTCCGAGTCGTACAGTTCAGCCGAGTTACACGAGAACGAGCTCTGATCTGTCTCACCTGAGACAAAGACAAAGAGTTAAGACACTGAATGGCAACATTAGGCCACAGGGAGAGTGTTTAGAAGATGAAGTCTTACTTTGTAATGTACTTGCTGCCTTTCCAGTTAGAAAGGGGCTGTGGCTGCCATCCATAGCCGGGCTGAACTGTCCATTCTGGGACACCAGGGTCTGGTACGTCTGCTGAGACTCCTGGTATCCGGTTTGTGGCTGATCTACTGTCAGCCCATCTGCTGATGGAAGAAAAGTTAGTCACGATAAGACCTTTAAAGGTTTATTTCACACACAGTGAGACTACAGACAGAGTGAGAGGCTCACCGTGCGGATATGAGGCCCACCAGTTGAACTCCTGGTACACGTCCAGGTTGAAGAGGCTGGCGTCATTGGCGCTCACTGAGGAAAAACAAGAGCAAAAACTGTGAAATAAGCCAAAAGCATCAACACATTAACAACCACAAGAGTCTTTTTATATATTTTGAAGCTTCACCTTTAGTGTCGTAAAGGTGAGACGCTTTCGGTGGCTCTGGGTAGCTGTTTTCTGTGACGTACTGCTGCTGTCCGGGTGGTTTACTGTCTAACAGAAAAGACAGGTCTTCACCAGGGTAGTCTGGAGGTTAAACAGACAGATGGGAGTCAGTAAATGATGATGGAGGCAGGATGGAGGATAGAGGAGTTTATGCTCGTAAAGGACCACAACAATGGGATCATCTGACATACTTTCCAAAGCCATGGTGTGAAAGATTCACTTGCAGAGACTTTAAATGAGCATTTTGCTCTGAGGAAAGTCAGACATGGATGTAAGGATCTCCGTGTTTGTTTTTTGTTACATCTGCTCTCTAAATTTAGGCACTGGAAGACCCCTGAATGCACCACAGAGGAAGACCTTTCCAGCCAGTTCCTGCCCGCAACTAAATCAACTTTGTCCACCAATAAAAGCAGCTCTGCTCCGTCATTTCAAGTCTCTGCGGGTTCATTTTCTGCACACAATGAACTGAAATCAGAGGTAGAAAATGAATTTAAATCTTTGGTGTATGGTCCTTTAAATCGGAGGTTAATCGCAGCACAAAAGTGAGGAAAAGATGAGGTGGATTTGTGAGTTTTGGGGTAAGAAAATAAGTTGTTTACTGTCCAATCAGCACCATGGACATTAGGCTCAATGGATGGAGGCAGCTATAGGGGAGGAAACGAGGGAGGGAGGGGGAGGAAGAGCGAGGAGGAAACGCCAGTGGAGGGAGTGTGACAAGAGTAGTGATGGAGGGATGGGGAGGAGGCGAGCGGAGGGGAGGGGGTGCTCTCTAAATCTGTTGGAGGAGGAAGTCTGGAGGAAAGGATTAGGGAAGACAGAGAGGGGAGTGTCTATAACCTGACCACCCTGTTTCTCCCTGCATCAGCCCATTCAAGCGTTATTATTCACATACACAGCAGACCCCCCCCTCTCTCCCTTTACACTATTATCCTGACGCAGCCCCCCCCAAACCCGGGTGTCAAGGTCTCATTGAGAAAGCTCCTGACAGATGTGATGATACAGTCTGCGCAAATATTTCCTCTGTCCTTCAGCTGCTCAGGTTCAGAGGAAACAGACCGTGCAAACATTCACATAAAAAAAAAAAAAAAAAAAAGAGAGAGACACACACACAAAACTCACAAAGCTCATCACTGAGAGTTTAAAGTCTTTTTGGTTTGTGCTGTGCTGTGATGTGATGGAGCACTGCAGCTCAACTCACCATAAGATGCAAAGTCAAAGCCAGCTGGCACTTCCTGTGTCCTGAAGTCTTCTGTGTAATATCCAGTCTGGCAAACCTCCATCTGTGTCGAAAGACATTGCAACAACTCATTATTGATCAATAGCACTCTACATATATCATTATATGGACCCTGCATAAACACAGATATTATAAAAAATACAAAAAACTTACAATTAGTCTCATGATAGATTATTATATTTATGATTAAACACCATTTAGTTTATAAAATCCTGATATTTCTGCTCATAGAAACACAACTCTTAAATAAATGAGCTTCTATAATCTGTAAAAATCCATTTAAAGTGTAAACCCACCTTTATTTTGGTCTCTGTGTTTCTGTCTCCAGGTTTGATGACGGTGTCCCAGTACATGTCCTTCTGTCCTCTTCTGTCTTCTGTCTTTATTCTGTCCAAAATATTCTTTATAAGACTTTTGTTATTTCACCACAAATGCCGTACAGCACCGAGTGGTCAGTCTGCGGCCGGAACGGCTCCATTTATAAACGCAGCGGAGGTGGGCGGGGCGCATGCGTCGTGACCAGGTTCGGGTAAAAGTACGTGACGTCAGACCCCCCCCCTTCTTCCCCTTAGCAGCAGGCGACTAAACATTCATTCATAAAAGACTCAGTGACGCCCTAAAACTTTAATTTTACTACACGAGTTAAAGAAGTATTTATACTTCTTGTACTTTTTTTCCTAAAGTAAAAGTACCACTGTAAAAATATGTTTTGCAAACATGTAAAAGTATAAAAGCAACAAAAAGTACTTAAAGCAGTAAAAGTACTCATAAAGCAGCAGCAGAGTATCTCTATTATTCATTATTCTAGTAACTAAATACAGCCGTCCGATACATGTCGTGAAGTACAACTTACAGTATTTCCTTGTGAAATGTGGTGGAGCTGAAGTAGAAAGAAACTCACTAAAGTAAAATACATCAAAATGTAGCTACTTCCCACCTGTGGGTGCATATAGGAGTGTAACATTTCTTAAATCTAGATTTAAATAGCTGACTCTGTAAAACTTTACTTTTTTTTTTAGCAGTATTTATCTTTTTTACTCACTGTAAAAATACAAATGTTAGTAGTATAAAAGTATAAAACAGGCAACAAAGGGTACTTAAAGTTACAAAAGTACTCATTAGACCCTAACAGTGGAATAATGCTGCTATCTCGTCATTATTACAAACACTATAATTAATGTTGTTTATTCTAGCTGGTAAAACATTTCAGAAACTCATGTTTTCTGTGTAAAATGTAAACTAACTAAAGCTGTCAGATACATGTTGTGGAGTATAATGTTATGTGTTGTAATAATTGTATAACTTAAAATAGAAGTAAAGTACTATAGCACATATAGTAAAGTACATCAAAATTGTACTTGAGTGTAGTACTTGGAAAAATGTAGCTACTTTCCACCAGTGGTTTCATACTTTATTAATATATATTTATATAACTGACACAGTAAAACTTTAATTTTTAACTTATCTGCACGAGTGAAAGAAGTTTATTTATCTTTTAGTCAAGTAAAAATACCAATCCCTCACTGTTTTCTGATGTAAAAGTGTAAATCAGGCAACAAAAAGTACTCAAAGTGGTAAAAGTACTCCTTAGCCAGGAGAATGTCTCATTATTATCACTATAACTTTACTATTAATGTTGTAGTAGCTTGTTCTAGTTGGTGAAACATTTTAGAAACCCGTGTCTTCTGTGTATTTTGATCATTTAAAAGTAACTAAAGTGAAAATGGAAACACTGGAATGGAAATAATGTAGGTACTCTCCACTAGTGATTACATGTAGCAGTTAGAGATCCCCCTGAATAAAGATTTTTTTAAATCACAAAGTCATTATTGGGTCAAATCCCATGAGAATCTATCAGGATGATCGGACATTAATCAGACCCACAACAATGTCACTGACTCACTGCTGAGTCACAAATACCTTTATAACTCCAAATATCTGGATTTATCGGGAATCGGGAATTTGCTTCTGTCATCTCAGATGTTAAAACACACTGACAAACAGAATGAAACAACTAGAGCTGATTAACTAATTAACCTAATTAACCTAATGACAGAAAATTAATTTTAGTGTCAATTTAAATGTTTAAGTGAGAAAAAAAAGACAAAACAAGATTTTTAAGAGGAGTCTCACCATGTTCTGACTTTTTAGAGACAAAACTAATAACTGATTAATGTCACATCACATTAAAAAACATAATACAGTACAATGACATTATGAACAAGGCAGTACACTTTCAACTTTCAACTCAGTCAAAACGTTTTTTAACTGTTATTTAACTGTTTTAATGACGTTAATTAAATATTTTTACATCTTTAATTAAAGGAAACGATGAAATTCAAATATATTATACTAAATATTATTATGTTATATCTATCTTTAGCCTCTCCCTCAATGACCTTCACATATTTCAAGGCTGATTGTCTGACTGCGGTTACCGTGCCACAGTTTGGGTGTGGATGAAGTGCAGCAGGCTTTTTTGAAATCAGAGCAGTCGGTTTCTAATGAGGTGGGAGGAAGAAAAGAAAATCTCTGTATCTTTAGAAACCATTCGACAAAACAATGGCCCGTAAAAAAAAAAAAAAAAAAAGAAAGAACACACACACACACACACACACACACACACACACACACACACAAGCGCTCGTTGAAGAAAGTCTGAAATCACGGCGTGAGTGGCTGCAGCAGATAAGGCCGAGCCCAGGGCCTTGTATAAACAAACATCTCTGCTATTCTCTCAAACACACACACACACACACACACACACACACACAGACACACACACACACACACACACACACACACACAGACTCCATCTGGAAAAGTGGAGCTGGGTGAAATCGTGCGCGTCGGCGCGGGGAGTCGTGATTGGGAGCCCCACCTCAAGACAAAGACACAACCGGGATAAAGTTACAAAACACCAAGTGATTAACAACCGTCTGCACTAAACTATCAGCAGCCCCACTTGAGGCAATTACACGGTGGGTCACAGTTAAAGTTAACTGTCACGGAGCAATGCAAAAAAAAAATGTGCAGGAAATTCAAATAATTAAACATTTTAAAGGAAGTCTGGTGTGGATGCTTCATGAAAACTGGGAGAAATCAACGCTTCGGTTATGTTTAGTCTCACACATGTTGGAAGTAACTATTAATATCTAGTGTCTTTGTAGCCCTTTTGCATTTAATTTGAGTTACTTTGCAGCTTAATCTTGTAATTTATGCAGGTTATGCTTTACAAAGACAGAAATGTTGAATTCATACTGTGGATTTTTATCTTTTGCTCAAGCACAATTGATTTATAGTGGTTCACTGGTTCTCAAACTGTGGTGTCAGTGCTATACGCAGAGGAATCTCTCTATATTTTAATTAATTTATCAAAATACTACAATATATATATATATAAATGCTGAAACTATGAGATCAGGAATGTAATCCTGTAACACTTTGTAGTATGCACTTAAATCCAGGATTTAGTTATGAGCTAAAAATGTGACGTGGACGTGAAACAAATGGTTCAAACACTCCAAACAGGAAATACATGTGCAGATCAGTGCTTCCACTCAGGTAGCTGTGAATCTGTTCAGGATTCAACAACAGTAAATAATCTTCCTATACGTATAAACCGGCCTCCTGTGTGAACTGTGAACCGAATATAGGTCAACTGTATGATAACCTCTGTCATAACGGTAGCACTTAGAGAGCTGAGTATTTTCTGAGGTGGTAAACGGTGCAAACACTGACTTATACAGTGACTTGACAGCGTGTTCAGGATTCTCGCTGACTGTGAACATTAAAACAAGTTTTATTCACTTGTTGCGATCATTATTCATCAGGAGGTGCATCCATAATTCACCTTAAATGTGAGTGATGAGACATGGCTCACGTGTTTTGTGCACAAATGTGTTTAAAAGTTCATCTATGAGGCTTCAGCTGTTACTCAGATGGAGTTACAGAATTATCAGGTTAAAGGTCACTCTTCTCAGTGAAAGGAACAGAAAAAAAGAGGAATGTTCTGTACTTAAGAGAATGTAACTTTGGACCATCTCCCATTCTTCTGAGTAACTCGAGCAGATAAAACCTTTGAACACACATCTGGCCGAAGGAGGACTCACACTGGAAACATTGTAAGGGATCTTTTAAGGTTCCCGTCGAGAAGAACTCGGGCTGCTGCAGCCTCATGATGCTTTAAATGAACTTTTGACATCTGTGCACAAACGTGTTGCTCACTCACTTTGGAAGTTCTCCTTAAAATGTCTGGAGGTTCACCTCGAGGAGACATAATCATTAATGGGACATAATCCATGTGCTTTAATTCATATACAGGCTCAAGAAAGAGATTTTCTTTATTAAATTCAGAGATGGCCAACTCAGTGACAATGAAACAGTACCAATACTTTTTCGAAGTTTCTTGGGTGCTTGTACCAGCCACTTCATTAAGTACACCAACAGCTCTGCCATGAGTTTATCAGACACCGTCAGAAAGTTCATAATTCTGCTTTATGTTTATTATTCAGGCCGTAGTAGGTGTTGTTGTTTATTTCCAACATTACGTCCCTGTCATGTGGTTTAGAAACACCACCTCAAACTTCAGTAATAAATGTAGATATAAATTAACCCCTCTCTAACCAAACATTAGTCAAGTCTGCAGGTTTTTATTGTCATTTCAGCCTTGAAAGACTGAGGTGCTACATGAAACCTAAAACACAGCGCAGACATGACTATGCGGAGGTGACACACACACAAATTACAACACAGACTACAACAGGAGATACATGCTGACGCTGCATCAAGTGCAGAGTGTGCATGGATATATGTGCAGTTATTATCTTAGTAAAGACATATAGATGACCGGTGGGTGTAACAACACACTTTAAAAAAGGTCCAGTGTGTCAGATTTAACAGGCAATATACACAATTATGTTTTTATTAGTGTGTAATCACCTGAAAATAAGGTGTTGGTATTTTCTTGTTACCTTAAAATTAGGGTTTTTATATTCACAGACATAGCAAGTCCACCGTGTTGCTCTGAATTTCAAACTGTTCAATGAGTTTTGCAGCCACCGTAGTTCCATCTTCACGAAGGATGAAGGAGAGGGTGAGGCGAGGGGTTGCAATCAGCAACTACACCACTAGATTTATTTATTTAATCACAAAAAGGTCCCATTGAGACCACGATGCTGCCGTGGCCAAGAGAGGCCACAGCACAAACTGTTGCAATAAAGATACAAAGTAAAGTAGACAGCATTACAACACATAACACACACACACACACACACACACACACACTCACACACAGGCCGTGGAAACCAACAATATCAGTTTAAGCAAGGACACCTAAAAAAACATCTCAAAGACATGACATCATGGAGTTTTACAAACCTTCTGTTCCTAGTCTGAGGGTGCAAGAGCATCCCAAACAATCTCCCCAGTGTCTCTTTTGCCATGTAATGATCATGATAGCACCACCTGAGCGCCGTGTAGAATAAAGCCATGAAATATGACTGCGTTTAACAAAAGATCCTCAAAATATCTGTAAAAATGATGCAGCAACAAGTCTCTTTATCTGACATTAGATGCTATGAAATCCTTTAAAACCAATCAAAAGCATGCAAAAATAAACCATGCTGAACCAGAACTGATTCTAACACCTATAAATAATCTACAATCTGACCATGTATAGGCATGTGTATATATCTTCAAAAGGAGCCTTTTTTTTAACTCTCTTTCAGTTTTTATTGTGGTTATAAACATTAATCCAACTCACAAACACACACACACACACAAAGGGCTTTTTGTTTTGCTTCTAAGCAGTCAACTGTTGGTTTCATGAGAAGCAGCTTCAGCGCTTTCAGTGTTAAGAGTGACTTCACTTCCCAATTTAGAGAGCGAGAGAGAGAGAGAGAGAGAGAGAGAGAGAGAGAGAGAGAGAGAGAGGGGGGAGAAAAAAACTTGCCATCCGGTTATGGTCTGTGAGCAAAAAAAATTGTAACTGCAATGGTTTGCGACATAGAGCCAATGCACCCGTGCATGCATTGAAGTGAGGTTTAGAAAAGACTAAAAGTTTGTTTTTTAACACACAAAACGACTAAATGACAAAGACCGCGAGGCTGCTGCAATGGACTGTACGATAAAGGTACGTGTGTTCGACCCGTTTTGTTGGGTGTTTTTTGGATATAACGCTTTGCTGGTGGCGAACATGACAGCAGACTCTGGTGTGGGTGGCCCGCCTGAGTGAGAGAGAGTCAAGGCGGTGATGCGAGCTCCCCACTCTTTCCTTCTTGTACAAAATTTCCTCTTCCTTCCCGTTCGTGGTTGTATGTCGGCTCTATAATAACACAACTAACCACTACATCTTTACAGTCAGATAAAAACACTAATTGGTGGCTGGTTATGCGCGTAAAAAGGGGACCTACAAAACGCGCGCGTTTCGTCTATTTTACCCTTCTTTCTTTTAATTGTTGCGTTTATCACGCGCTGTCCACATTATCCACAATAACGCACAGAGAGACAGAGACACCGTTAACAGGGGCTGCTTTCTTTTCTCTTTTTTTTTTCTTTAACGATGATTAAGTTAATGAAGGGATGCGGGACTTTAATGCGCACAAGGCAGGTGTCCCTGAAGGCGCCATGGATCAACTTGGATACAGTGAGAGCGCCTTTCTAAAAGAGCAGGAGGATCCATTTCCATCAGATGGCTGGTATTTCACATTTCATACTACTACAGCTACACTTTAATAACTTCTCCGGATGACCAACAAACTTTGTAATTGTTTTTATATTTTAATAAAATAAGGGAGGATTGTGAGGAATTCAAATCGAAAATGCAGATTTTTTTTTTTGGATGAAATTTACGCAGAAATCGGATCGTGGCGCAGAGACACGGTGGCGCATATTTATTAATCTGATCATGCTGGATATAAACACACACACTCGGTGTCGTCTTTTAACGAACATGCGTCTGAAATGGCAACATTTATTTGCTTTTGTGCAATCAAACATTCTTGTTAACTTCCTAATATCCTCCCTCAGATTCACTAAATAACACAAGTATTCTCAAATTGTTATTGTGTGTTTATTATAACGCATTTAGGTGACGTTTAAAGCACTTTTAACGTCTTTTTAAGGCAGCTGTAACACTAGAAGAAAATGGCTTTTTTTAAAAAGAGAGGCCTCGGTGGATTGAGGAACTGATGATTGTACTCATTTCTCTTTTGCTTAGTTTCTAAAAAAAAATATCTATGAGCTGTTTAATTCATTTTCACGGTTAAGTCACTCGTGTTCGTTATAACATATAAAGTTTTTATTTTATTTTAAAAGGAGCAGTGCAGAGAAATGAGACATCCTGACACTTTAACTGTTAAAAAGTTGATTTTTTAAAAATAGTTTTTTTGTTGTTTCCACACACGCAGATAAACGTGCATTATTACTTTACTGATAGTTGTTGTCTCGTCGCAGCAGTTTGTGCGTTCGAGGTTATTTTAAGTATAATTTATAGCTGCAAACTGGAGCACTTGTCAGGTGTCGTTATCTGAACTCAGCAGGCTTCCTGTCTCAAACCTCAGACTTTCCGCACACATATCCGCTCCGTGGACTAGAAAAAAAAAAAAAAAGATATGTCGACAAGCCAACAAAGCTTCGCTAGAAAAGCAACAGAGTGGACAAACTGAGGTGCTGCATTGTTTTAAACTCGACATTGTCCGCACATACAGGCTTGGGAGGAGGTGGTGAAGGAGGAGAAGGAGGAGGAGGAGGAGGAGGAGGAGGAGAGCCGGGCCTGGCTCATGGTGTTTGCGGCCTGCAGAGGCCTGCTGTGTGCTGCCAGGCTCCGAGCTGTGAAAACCGCATCGTTGTTTGTGTAGCAGAAAGCGCAGCTGCTTCAAGGCCTTTGCAAAATCAGCTTGACTTTTACTTCTGCTTTTTTTTTTCTTCTTCTTCTTCTTGCCACTTGACTCTGACATGGCACACACACACACACACACACACACACACACACACACACACACACACACACACACACACACACACACACAGAGTCTGCGCCTTTGCACAACTTCATCTCGGGCCTGCATGTTATTGTAAGGCTACACCTTGTTTTATTCGAGTGTTTTTTAATAAATCCATATCAGATGGCTTGATGAGGAGTTTGGCATCCATTTGACACGTTTATTGAAATAAAAAAAATAAAAAAGTCTGGAAGCCATTTTGTGGTGGAGCCAAATGTAAACAGGAGCTCAACAAGAGCCACAAATCATTTTAAAAACGCGCATTATTAAAAACAATGAGTATTGCGCTCATACTGAGGTTAAGAATCCACCTGAGATTTCAAATCTGTTCACGGAAAAAAAAGAAAATGTTTCAGGATGAACAAAGGTGAATGAAATGAGGTTAGACTGTGGGAGGGATGATGATGATGATGATGATGATGATGATGACACCAAATCAGCTTCTTTAAAAACACTGTAAATTCGTTAATGTTTCCAAAAACGAAGAGGAGACGCCATAAAACAAAACAAAACATAACACAGACTTTAAATATGAATTGTATATCTGGTGCAAAGTATTTTGTTAAGCACATTCTACATTGCAGTTTTAGGGACAGTGTCTCCAAACCTCCATACTTATTTTTTGGGGGGGTGTGTGTCACAGATTACAAATATCTCCCTGCTGTGACGTAGATATAAATTACAGGGAATTAAAAAAAACAAAAGATTAGAAGAAGATCTTAAAAAATAAAGAGGATTTTGTGCATCAGAAATGCTCCTCTATGATGCTAATCATGCTGCAGTCTCTCACCTAAAAAGGGGATTTTTTTAGGGTTTCCAAAGAAGCTGAAACAATCGATTAATTACTTGACTGACAGCAAATTAATTTGCATTTTGATAATCGATATTAGTTTCTTAAATGAGCTTGTATATCTTTGAGTTTTAGACACAACACAAATCATTTGATGACGTCACTTTTTTGGGCCTTCAGAGTATTTTCCACTGTTTTCTGATTCATTTATTTATTTTTACAAACCAAATGATTAATCCATAAAACAATAATCAGATTAGTCAATAATGACAATACTCTTGTCACCAGATGTGGGTCCCAAAATGGCCTCCAGCCTGAAAACACTGAATGATTAATTACTGTATGAATCAGTCGGACAACCTACATTATGATTAAAATCATAACAGCAAAAAGAAAAACATGTTTTTTTTTCATTATCTTTCAATCCTTGTTAAAAACGGAGTCCTTCGTCTTTAAAAACACATCCTCCATATCTGATTCATAACAGGTCACCTAATATTATCTCATTCAAGCTGTGTCATAATATCCTTTTCTATAGTCAAAAAAATAATACTTAAATAAAAGTGTGCTTATAAAAGGAAGACATACAACTGCAGCAGGAGCTGTTTAACTGCATCTTCGGTTAGTGAAGTTAATTCAAACACGGTGCTGTTGCTCTTTATTTTGGAGTTACTAACTGTAAAGATATAAGAAGTATGAACGTCTGTGTCCGTAAACAACGTGTGATCGAGCTCTCAGCTCTCGGTTTGGGCAAGACTGCATGATGCAACCTGCAGAAGCTGCTGACTTCAAGTCGTGTCAAAAGTTTCCGTGCAGGACTTTGTGTGCTCTCACAGCAAAAAAGGTTGAAGTGTTTACTATATATATATATAAAAAAAAATGAACACGACCGGTGTAAAAGCTTAGGACATCGAGGCACCACGTCGTCAGCCCTTCAAAAAGGTCATGTTTTTAAAAAAAAGAAAGAAAAAAGTTGTTTTGTGTCACTGAGCAACAGGCTGAAACACATTGAACAGGAAGTCAGTTGTGGCATTGGCGGTCAGGCCACATTTTGGTATATTTGTATCAGTGTGCAGAGGAGAAAGAGAGAGAAAGAGAGGGAGCGAAGATAAAGAAAGAGCGGGAGTGCGAGTTTGTGGCTGTGAAAGCATGAGCTTGTCACTGAAAGTACTTTGTGCCGAAAACTGAACGTGAAGAGCAACTTCGACTCACGATAATATCAACAATTTGAGCGTTGAGCAGCAGCAGCAGCAAAAAAAAAAAAAAAAAAACACTTGTAAAAGTATCCACTGTTATGTGTTCTCATGAGAATTTGCTGTCAGCAGCCTTTCGGTCAAACTGTTTCACTTCTGCACAGAGAAAGAAAAAGGGCCCCTGAAGCCGCTTGGTGTGCGAAAGGGAAGAGTAGGGGGAAAGAGGACGAACGTAACAGAAGTAAAACAAAAACAATCAGCTGTAGAAGAAGAAGAAAGCAGCAAGCCGAGACTGATACGAAGGCCCGTGAAAAAACGCCTTTCACACCCCAAAAACTGCTTCTTTAGAAAGATTTTAGCTCCGAGTTACCATGCGGCATTAGTTACTACTTTATTTGGAGCCTTTAAATTGACCACATGATATTTTTTAGTCTCTCTACAGGTTTTTGTGCTGATAAAAGTCTAAGAAACGCCTCAAGTGATGTCGCTTGAGTCAGCGTTGGTTGGTGTTAAAGACACATTTGGTGTTTTTCTAGTCATCACACTCACATAGATGTTGGTAGTGCTGCATGTGTGGATAAAGAAAAGTTGTTTAAACCGCCTCAAGTGATGTCACCTGAGTCAGCGCTGGTTGGGTTTAAGGACTACAAGGCTGCATTAGCTACTACTAGTGTACACACCCAAAATTTTCCAACTGAACTTCTAGTGATTGGAGTTGCATTCTGGGTAATGTAGGCACCTGGTTTTAACAAGCTGCGTTGATTTTCACAGCACAAGTGTAAATCTTTTAATATACAACATAAAATGTATGTTTTTAATCATCCATGTCTCTAAATCTTGAGGAACTAGTATCAGGTAATACTCTTTTAAAAATATTTTAGCTTCTTGTTAGTATCCACCATTAGATACCAATCTAAATATGTGACTCGGATTCCTTAATCTACGACATCCGTTTTTATTCATTTGCCCCCATTTAACATTTTAAGGGGAACTATATGCAGATTTTGGTAGTGCTGCATGTGTGAAAAAGTGGTTTAATTTGTCTCAAGTGATGTCACTTGAGTCAGCATTGAAGACTGAAAATCATTTCTGTTTGAGGCTTGAAGCTACATTAGCTGCTGGGGATTGAGTTGCATTCTGGGTAATGTAGGCACCTGGTTCTAACAAGTGAGAAGATAAAAAAAATGAATCTTTGGTTCTGCTGCGTAGATTTTCATTCTTTTTATTTACAACGTGATACTTTATGTTTTTATAATCTGTCTTTAAATCAGCTTGTGTTGTGTTTATATTGTGTGTGCTTGCTTTTTAAAAAAATGGCGTATCCATTACACAGCAGCAAACGCTCGCCCACACACACACACACTGACTTCTGTATCAGTTTGTCTGCAGCCTCGAGGAAATGCCAAACTGTGTGCCATGCATTAAGCTCAGGCAACAATTGAGCTAAAAAAAAAAAAAAAACGCACACATGCAAAACAAAAAAGAACCGAAACACAATGCGAAGGCGGCACTTCAATCAGAGCTATACTCTTCTTGCTGTTCAATGAACCCGACCCCCCCTCTCTCCTCCCCTGACCACGGGTCTTTAGGGTTGTTTTCCAGCTTTAAAATGACCCACATTTTTTTAACACTGTGCCCCCCTCCTCCTCCACCATTTCCTCTCCCTTGGCCTGTGCCAAAAGGTTCCTCTGCACATGGTGGCCAGGTTTCCTGTAGGCCACTGAAAAAGCACGGTACTGACGTACAAGGCCCAAAAGACAATGCTCGACTCCTCTAAACAAACACGCACTTGTACCTCAGACTGCCACGGGCTGCTGCATCGCACATGCACACGCTTAATTTGAGCAGCAGACAGAACAACAACGAGTCCGGCGTTTGCCCTCCTGATTGTGCGTTGGATGAAAGTGCCATCTTGGGGTGTTTTCGAGGCCTCGCTGTAGGTGCTGAACACAGGAAGACGGACTTAAATCTCGATTAGACTCCACCTTGAGCTAACACCCCTCCCCCCCCACCTCTCATGCAACCCCAATCCTAACGACAAAATAAAACTGTGGTTAAGGTTACTGATGTTTTTTTAAGATTAGACAGCCTCCTGGCTGTTTTCACCCTATTTCTGAAGAGTTTGCTTGACATTTCACTCCTCGGTATTTTTCTAAGCGGTGTGATAACCACTATCTCTCTGGTTGTTTAGGTTAAACATATAAAGTTTGAAATCAATCACAGGGCTGTGACGCTGTGTTTTAAGCCGTTTATCCGAGCATTTTCTTTCAGTTTGAATGCAAGAAAAGAAAGAAAAGTGAATAGTAAGTCTTAAAATTTTAGTCAAATAGGAGTTACAGAAGTTAATTGAAGAGCACTGCTCAAAAGAAGTCAGTGCATCCAATAAGAACTACACCAAAGACCAACACAATACTTTCATGAGGTCTATATTTATAATAATCCATGAATGGAAAGTTTCTGCCATTGCATTGCCAACACGATCAGTTTAATTCGTATTAAAGTCAGTGAATCTTTTTAATTATTAATTATCTGTCTTTGTGGAGTTGGTGGTTCTTTAACAGGATGCTTTAAGCAGATATGATATGGAACATCATGTCATTTCTTTTGGTGAATCCTCTGCAAACTTATTGAATTTGGAGTGAGCTTTAAAGATGTAAATCTGTGGCACCACTTTATCGAACATTAATGTCTTGTTGTGATGTTACTGTCATTCTTCCTTGTGCTCATGCTCACTGAAGCATCTTATGTGGAATAAAGTGTACATGGAAAAAACAAAACAGTTTCCATAGACACTGACCCGCTGTGGTTCTGTTTGGACAGGAAGCGCTGTCCGTGGTGAGTGAGGATCAGCCCATATTCGAGCCGACCTACAACACAGCCCCGGCCATGCACATGAAGACTGAGATGACGTCGCCCGGTGCGTTCAGCCAGGCATCCAAGCCGAGTCCCGAGCCAACCGAGCCGGAGTGGGTGGGGTCAGTGGCACAAAACCCTGGGAAGAGAGCCGAGCAACACGTCAATGGAACCAGGTGAGTCAGGACGGACCGAGGCCACAGGGGAGCACAGGTTCCCGGATTATCTGACTGTCGATTTGTCACGATCCAGTTGTGGGATTTTCCAGACCCTAAAAATGTTTATTGTTCGTTTACTGTATTCTTCTTTGTTGTTTTCCCACCACTGATAGTAAAAATGTTTGAATACCACATGTGTTAATTTGAGGGTTTTAACTTCAACCCAAGGGTCAGATATCCCCAGCGGTGGAAAGTACTCAAATTACTACTTCTCATATCCGCTTCATATCAACATTTCAGAGGGAAATATTGTACTTTTTACTTCACTGCCTTGATGTGACAGCTGTAGTTACTAGTAGGTTTTCAAAATAAGATTTTACATTAAAAAAAAAAACATGTTTAACTTCTGACTTTTTTTTACAAGAAAAAGTGATAATTCAACTGCACTTTTACTTACATAGATAGGACTTCAAAAATAAGTAAAATACTTCTTCCATCACAGATTTTTTCTATTTGTCTAAATAATAACGACCTAAATTCAACTCTGTGTGGTTTTTGCCACACCTGGCAGTCACTGGGTGTAAACATTTACTAGTTTGTGTGGTAGAAATGATGCATGAATCTCCACTTATTAAAAACCCGAGGCCAAGTTTGATTTATATTCAGCTCGTACCACCAGCCTACATATTTTTTATAGACATTTTGAGTTGGTTGCTGTTTGGTTATAAATTTATCTCCTGTCAGCTACAGATATTAGCAAACACTTCAAGAGGAAACAAGCAGTCGAAACTGTGAAATCTATCGTCTATTGCCAGAGATTAGTAGCCACAGTAAACAACTTACAATTTGGAAAGCAGTTCTTAGAGCCAAATAAAGTGACACTAAGTAACATTTAAAATATATTTTAATGATCAAATTACTCAGTGATTTAAAATCACAACCTAACGCTCCCTCTTTGTTCTGTCCTAGCCGTGAGTCCCCCGTGGACTGCAGCGTCACCAAGCGCTCCAGACACATGAGCAACGACGGGACCCCGATGCCGTATCAGGCCTCGTACCCGGAGCCTCGCGTCAGCCCGCAGACGACCACCCCGCCCAGCAGCACCACGGAGGAGAAGAGGGTCATCGTGCCGGCAGGTGAGCTGAGTCACAAACATGAGCTGGTACTCAGAGGCTTGCTCTGACGCCGTCATGAGACGGTTTCCCAAGAGCAGGCACGACACGCTGGGCTTGAGCAACATCAATAACTGAATAAAAGAAGGGTTTGGGCACCCTCCTTCCGCAAACTACAACTACTACTACTACTCCTCTTTGTTACCAGGGCCACAGCTGAACATCAGCCCGGTTGAGCATCAAAAGGGTTTAAAGTGACCACAGTTTAAAAAGTGTGAAGTCTAAAGTGTAAATTTAGTGCTCAGGACAGTAAAAAGAAACAGAACAAGTAGGCATAGATGTGTGATGAGCTTTATTTTGAATCATCCTGCTTTCTAGAGCTGCATCTGTGCATCATGTGTGCATTATATACAGTAGTTTAGCTCAGTACCATCATTATCTCAACTCCACTATACTAATTTGTTAATCCACAGCTGAAAATAGTCCCCAACAAATGCACTACTTACTCCTGTTTATTAAAAACCGCAGCGCACAGTTGTTATTAAGCCTTAAACAGACCACAGGTTAAGGAATATTAGGATTAAAGAGGTATGCAAGCCTTATTGTTTAAATCACAGAAGATATAATGTATTCTTCAGTTGTTTGGATCAACATGACAACAAAACAGGAAGGATGTGTCATTGCTCTGTAGGCATACAAGGTAAGATTAGGTTAAAAAAAAAAGAACACTCCCAAAATAGAACAAGGCACTCGAGTTCAAGTGTTATCACAGTTACAAATCCTTGACACTTGTGTGTTTCACAAGGGGTCGATCTAAACATCTTTTTGAGTTTTCTGGAAGATTTTTTTTTTCTTAAACTTTTGCAACAGCTGAACTGTGAACTCAGTGGATTTCCCTTTTTCTTAGCAGAGGAAAATCACTGACCATCGACGTGAAGTAACGACAGTGATGTGTCATTACAATCCGACTCCTATTAGTCGCAGACAACCTGCTGTATCAGACCGTTATGAATCAGTGGACTATGTAAAAAACGATGACACACTATACGTTCTCCGTCATGCACAGTTGCCGTACTGTTTTCATCCTTTGAGATTCAAAGCAGCAAGTTCATGTGCATGTTGCAGTGAGTCAGTGTTTGGAGGGCTCCCACTTTCAGACGGTGTGGTGGAAGCTTTAAAATCCATCTCTGTTCAAGTCCGACAAGATTTGTCAATGAGTCACCCGACTTGTTTGACTTCATAATAGACGGATGTTGCATCACAGTAGCATGTGTTAACCAAGGACAATCAGGACTTTGAGGGTGTGGCAGCCAAAGCTCCAGCCTAATATTACGGGCAATTCGCAGTCATTGTTTGCTACTGGAAGTGAGCTTGTTTTCTTAAATCTTAAATCATGAACTATTTCAGCGCTGTACCCGAACAAAGAGAAGAATTTCAACCTAAAAAGTACCTGAAATTCCTAAAAGAGACACACATACAAAATTAGATTTTAAAAATTACAGTTTAACAAGATATAGATAACTTTATAAAGTTTTCTTTATAACAGATTTACTATTTTAAGTGTCTAAGTTTAAGTTTCGTTTATAAAAGCCAGGGTTGAAAGACATCTAAGATATCTGAAATGAAATATAAAGATGGATTATAATGTAATAATAAATTGTTTATGTATGGCAGGATGAACAAAGTGTTGGATTATGAAAAAATGCTTCAATGAAAACGACTAATGAAACAAAAAGTTGAAAAATCAAACTCTCAAATCAGTTTTCTAAGAGCTTTACAAAAAAGTTTAATGCCCATTCCACGGCAGAACAAACACATTTAGGCTGTGATACATATATTTTTAAATAGAATGATATTAATATGGATTTTTCCAATGTTTAAATGCATCTTTCTATATGGCAAAAATCACATATAATACTATCGAAATGTCGAATTAAATAAACAGTGTTCTTGTGCTAGACAAAGGCCGTCCACAGCTACTTTAACAAATCATTTTGTTTGTTTTCAACTTGTTTAAAATCCTTGATATTGGCTTGGAAAATGATGAAGCGATATGTAACACAGTATTACTGCCCAGTCCACGGCTGTCAAAACCAGCACAAATAACAAATATCACACTTTGCGTCTCCCCTGAAGACCCCTGGGGCCGTCCTAAGCTGAGCATTATCTGTAATTATTTGTTTACTTCCTGAATCCTGTTACCATCAGGGAAATCGTGAGAGCAGGTGGCGGCCTGTGGAGAACTGTGCCAAGCACAGCGAGTTAAGAGACACCGAGAAAAAACACCAGATAGTTTAGTGTGTGACTTTAAAAACTGAAGACCATTCATGATTAATTAATGACATTTTATGACGCATCACGGTTTAAAGAAACTACAAACAGCACATATTAGGAAGTGGTAACCATGTTTTGAGTTTGACCAGTCATCCGATTTCACAGACCCTCACCACCCATTTCACTATCAAGTATCACAACTAGTTCTCTGGTATCTAAAAGGCGTTTCCGGTGTTACTCAGCAATTTCAAGTTCAACAAACAAAGAAACCAAAAGAACAGCGTCTCTCACCATGTTTAAAAAAAGAAAAAACAAGTAATAAAGCTCCCTGTCACCCTGATGAGGATAATTAGTGACGTACAGTGTAAAGTGATGCCGTCTCAGATTTGGTGTCATGTAGGCCAGGTGGTTTTTGAGGTTCAATCTTATGAATAAATGCACGTTCATTCGAGCTGCACATCGGATCGCGATTAGCTTTAAAACTAGTTTTGTAAACGTCTTAAACTGAGACTGAAAGCAGATAAATCTGATGAATGCACACAAATCATTTGGCACAGTGAAGGTCAAACATCCAAGTGAAAGAACAGAACATGTTTTGACTTTAAATTGTGGGGGAGAGTTATTTATGATGGTTTCTGTATAACTGTTACTTCGACAACATCCTGTTTATGTTACCCTTTTTTAAAAAAGGGCTAGAGCAGCGTCTACTTCAAAATAAAAGCCTAGATAATATCTGTAAGAAAAACAAATTCATCTTTCAGTTTCATTATGTTTTGTCTTTTTAGCAAAGGAATTACACTTAAAATGCGAGTGTGCGGAGGTGGAATTAATTAATTAACAAAAACGTACAAAAAGAGAGAGAATGAAAATTATTTAAGAGGCCCTGGGTTATTTACATATTTCATTGTTTAAATATCATGATTATCGTCAATAGCTGTATCTCTTTTCTGATTATTTTTGTGTTTTTTGTACGTCAGATCCTGAGGTTTGGACACAGGATCACGTCCGACAGTGGCTGGACTGGGCCATCAAGGAGTACGTCCTGGAGGAGGTGGACGTCATGCTCTTTCAAGCGCTGGACGGCAAAGCCCTGTGCAAGATGACCAAAGACGACATGATGCGCCTCACGTCGGCCTACAATGCAGACATCCTGCTCTCACACCTCAGCTACCTCCGCCAGAGTAAGGCTCAGATTTTTCTCTCCAGCTGATAACATTGTTTTGGTTTGGACAATGTCAAATGCTTTTCATTGTTCGGTGGTGGACAAGTATTTTACCTGCATGTAAGCCGACTAGTGGATGGCCAAAAAACATTTTTGATTATAAATTACTAAAACTGTTGGTTAATTAAAACTAATATTTTTTCATTACCACTTTTCAAACATGAGAATTTGCTGCATTTTCTATATTTAACAATCTGTTAATCATTTACTGAGTAATATAAAAATATTTCTGCATGTGATTTTGTTGAGTTCTTAGGATAACATTACTTATATACACATATTTTAACGTCTACTACTCGTCCCCCCAGGTAAACCAGGGATGTGGACAAAATAATAAAACACCTTGCAACATTACTATCATATTGTTTGTGGTGGAGGCTGAAAGAACATGACGTCATTTGAGGTTGAAGTTTGTCATACTGTTAACCAAATTCAATGTTTTCAGTAAATGTTGCAACAACTGTTGTTCTTGGCTAACGCAGGTTTTGGCACACAATATGTCATCATGATTTCTGACACCTGCCGCGTTACATATATTTGCAGTGCTACAAATGCAGCTAAAGAATACAAGTTTGTTTTCAAAGGCATCATTATGACATCAGCAACTTCTTATGTTATTAACACGATCCAGTGACTACAGCAACACCACGACTCAAATCAAACTTTATAGTCCGGGGGTCTTCAACGTTTCTCGGGCAAAGAGATGGAGCAGGGGCCATTTATTTTTACATTTATATTTTCAAAAAATATAAAGATTCAAGTTCTACCCTGCTATCACTTGAATGATTTTCATTGTATCCGTCTTAAATTAGTATAATATTAAATGTATTACATTGACTTCTCTTTCCTTCAGGTAGCCCCACTTTCTCATACTCCACAACTCCCACCAACAACACACCACCACAACAACAACCACCCAGGCTACAGGTGAAAGCAGGTGAGATCATCTACTCTACTTTTATTACCGTCTTTTCTTCCCTCAAAAGCCAGTTTTCTTAATCAGCGACAGGGTCCAACATGAACAGTTTTAGTTATTTCATTTTGTTTTCGGGAGTTTTATGTCGCTTGTCTCTCACTGGACAGTTGTAGCATTGTGTTTTTACTTAGAGTTACTACTACTCAAGAGTTTTTACGCCTTAACCTAGTAATAACGAATAAGAATATATAATAATTTCACTTCTTTACAAAGGTTAACTTTATTTGTTGCTCATTTAGTCGCAAAGATTTAATGTTAGAGAAATTTGTTGCTCATTTAGTCGCAAAGATTTAATGTTAGAGAAATACACTGTCAAACTGATTTTATCTGTTGCTGTGACAAGATTATTTTGTAAATTCAAAGAAAATTATATATTATAGTTAATTTGTATTCATTGAGCACTTGATTATCATACAGTACAAACAAATATATCAAAGTGAGTGAAAAGAAAGCACATTTACTCAAGTACAATCCATGAGGCACTTAACGCAAGCGCAACCATCTTATACTACAATACGCTTCTACTACACTACAGTTATTTAGTTACTTTGCAGGTTAACATTTTACATAAAAACACAATCTTATAAAATGATTGTAATGTATTAAATAAATATATTAAATAAAATGTATTGTAAAAGATTAAGTCAGCAGTTCCCAACCTTTTTGACTTGCGTAGGGCCAAAGATGATGATTATTTCAAAAAAGGCAAAGAGTTGGAAAAAAAGGCAAAACAATAAATAAAATCCTGTGCAGCAGAAAGTTAAACTAACATTTTTTCCTTCTTTCCCACCTCATTAAACATCTAATAACCTCTCAGATTTATCTTTACATTTTTTGGACATGACCCAACCCCTAGATTGGAAACAACTGAACTAAACTACCCAATAAATAACTTTAAAGACTTCCGCCTCAACTCGCTACAACTTACATGTATCACGGCATGATTGATGATGAATAATTAAGGATGCGTTTCAGTTTTTCACGTTTATTTGCCACCTTTTCTCCTTAGTCATATCGTCCATATTGAGTGTTTCTGGGTGTGAATCAGAGCTCAGAATTCAGGATCACATTTTCACACCCAGCTGAAAAAGACTAAATTATTTGAATGATTTAGGGATTTTAAAAATACTGGGGTGGGTTTCAGAACTGTGTTACAGAGTTTCAAGAGTCTAAAAAGGTTCCTTGGCATAACACTGGCCTCAGTTGACAAAACTTTGATGAGTCCAAAACTTAACAGCCAGTTTCAGACAGGAAACAGCTGCACCGGTGCAGGAAATGGGGGTATGGGTCCTGCTCCTGGGACACAATTCACAATCTTGTGGCGACAGGGGTGGCCTGAACAAAAGAGCGCTTGCCCAAGAAACCGTGGGTCATCTTCAGACCTCCAGACTCTTATTGTCTTGGTCTCAATTTAGTGACTTCCTTCCTAGTATGGCTTAAGTGTCCACTTCAAAGCCTTTTAATGTCACGTGCTTGTCAGTGTCTGGTATCATTCTTTGTTTTTTTTCTTGTGTGTGCGCAGAGAGCAATTTTGATGAGATCAGCCGCAGGAACAGCTGGACGGCAAACACCATGACTGCAGTGCAGAAAGGTAATGATCAAGATGAATTTTACATGCATGGATCTAGCTGAGAAACTGACTCTGTGTAAATTCAAGGATCACACTGTGTCACTGAAGTTATTTTACTTTTTGATTCATAGGTCCCGCCATGGAGCACCAACACAGCACAAGAGTTACAGAGCATGCCCCACGAATTGTGCAAGGTATAACACACAGGTCAATCGCTACAATCTCATATCATACTGGAAAGTTCAAAGCCCAGGAGCTTTATTGGAAGTCAAGATCCCAGACCGGTATAAATATAAAGAGATATTTAAACAAGAGTCTACAGCCATGCTGGCAGCTCTGTTAGTCTGTACAAACATCAGCATGCTAATACAATCACACTGACATTAACAGGTATAACGCTCACTATCTTAGTCAAGTGTGTTAACATGCAGCTTAGAGCAGCTTGGGCTGATGGAAACTAGTTTTATGGTATTTAGTCAGTACTGGAACGTTGGCCTGATGATGGTGTCCGATTGCCTGATATTGGACAGAATTATCGACTCGTTACATCTCCATCTTCAGTTTGATATTCATTGGAGATGGGGGATTTGATTTTCCGGAACCAATCACTAGAGACCAACATATTCGTCTTAATCATTTAGATGTAGGTGAGACTCTTCCCAGATACGATGCATTTGAATAAATGCCTTCAAGGCATAGTGCTGTTTGGATTTCAAAGTAAGTGGTCTGGGTTTGACTTAACCCCGTCAGTAGAGAGTGACAAATCCGTCCTGCCGACTTCATTTTCGGTTAAGGCAAAAGCGAGGAGCGGGTAATTTCAGAGGTTTTAACTGTAATCACATACATTTTAGATGTTATTTACACCTATAACCCCTGATCAGTTGACTGTTTTTCCAAGAGGCGGTTCGGGCTGTCAGTCACCTATTTGAATCACTAAACAGATCGGGAGATGTGGGCTGTGATTTTAACTTCACTCCATCAAAATGGGTGCTGAAACAACACATACAGAATTTTGATGCCTGTCATGTAAATAAATAAAATAAATGGGGTGAATTTGCATTGATATGCTTTTTCTTCTTCTTTACAGACCCGTATCAGACATTAGGACCCATTAGCAGTCGACTAGCCAACCCAGGTAAGAATCTAAATCACCACGAGTTAAACCAACAGTGGTGACACAAATGAGGCCTTTACACTGTCTGCTTTGGCAAGAGAAAAAGCAAGCACGGGCTGGCACACACATGCGCTAACTTTCCAAAATGGAGTAAAACATCAAGCAACACCTTGTTGTGTCAGCAGAATTGCATCACGCTTACACTGAGACAAGAAATCTGGCTTCCCTCGCACCAAAAAATGACTGTTTGCCCTGCTGTTTCCTCACAGAAGGCCAAGCCCTCACCTCATCCAAGAACCGAACGGGCAAACAAAGTCCATACAAGCTCCCTGACCCCAGCGCTCACAGGCCTGTGGGTAGGTTTCTGTCCCGATGTCAGTCACTCCTCCAAGCCACACAGTGAAAAGGTCACATTTGGTGGGAAAACAAAAAGCTGAATGAGATGTTAGATGTGTGTTGTAGTACGACTAGGAAAGAAGCTTGTCCACAACAAAACTCCTAAGAAAAACTGAGGAGCTGTCCAAGGTCCTGGAATAACTGGCTGCATTCAGAAGAGTTGATTTTATTGGCAGAACTATAATGCTAATTTTGAAGATTTAAAAAGGTGCTCATGGCTTGATATTTACACACAGAAGTGAAAGAATAAAACACAAATGTTTCACACAATGAATGCTGTCCATTTTCCTGTCTTTCCTTTTGTGACAAACCAATACTTGATTCTTCAACTCCTCTTTATTTCTGCATCCCAGGTTCAGGGCAGATCCAGCTGTGGCAGTTCCTGCTGGAGCTGCTGTCCGACAGCAACAACTCCGGCATCATCACTTGGGAGGGCACCAACGGCGAGTTCAAGATGACTGACCCGGACGAGGTGGCCAAGCGCTGGGGCGAGCGCAAGAGCAAGCCCAACATGAACTACGACAAGCTGAGCCGCGCTCTGCGCTACTACTACGACAAGAACATCATGACTAAGGTGCACGGCAAGCGCTACGCCTACAAATTTGACTTCCAGGGCATCTCGCAGGCGCACCAGAATCACGCAGCGGACGGCGGGATTGTTAAGTACCAGACTGAGATGTCTTACGTGCAGCCCTACCACAGCCATCAGCCCAAAATGAACTTCATGGGCGGTCATCCTGCACCTATGCCCGTCTCCCCTGGCAACTTTTTTGGCCCTCCGTCCACGTACTGGAACTCCCCCAACAGCCCCATGTACCCTGGGTCAGCCATGACGAGACATCCCACCACTCACTCCCACCTGAGCTCGTACTACTGAGGACGACGCATTTCACACCTGAACGTGATAACGCGAAAGCGGAAGCCAAACGTGCTAGAAAACACACGCACACTTCCATCCAGGATGCACCTGAGCTGAACCCTGTCTGAAATGAAGGTGATATGACGCTACGGTCTGTTTTTAAAAAGGGCATTATGATGTTGTCTTTGTCACATTCCTTCTTAAAAATGGACAAAACGTGTGGGTAGATAACTCTGTGGTGAATGGATTGGTATTATACTCTTCCCAAGACTTTCGTGAATATACTGATTACACAATGTATTAACAATTATTCTGATGTTATGAAACCAAGTGTATTTTGTAAGTACTTTGTTTGATAGCACCTGTTGTAAAGACCATAGTCATAGCCTTTACGGTTTCAGTCAACGGTTTTATAACTTTTGTTTTTTTTTCACTTCATGGGTCAGAACTGCAGTTATTACATTCAATGACCTGACATTTGTAAAACAGAAATTGTACAGAATGACTGTCATGTAGCAATATAACATTTACTCACAATGTAAAGCTAATAAATGATGCTTATATCTAAAAATGGACTGCTGGAAGTTTTATCATTTAAAGATTCTGCAGAGATTTCTTTAAGTTTTTGGTGCTTTCTTTTCAAATTCAAAAGGAGTAGTTTGACACTTTGTTTGCCAAGAATTTGATAAGACCACTCTTATGTGTGTCAATTGAGTATTATTATTATTAAGCTACATCCAAGGCCATCTTTGAGCGCCTTTAAAGCTCACAAATGAAAACATATCTTGTTTGTATAATCCATAAAAGATATTCATTTATGTTAAGCTGTACCCTAATATGTCCTGTTGTGGGTGTACACCACCCAATACCAGCTGGGATTGGCTCAAGCCCCTCGCGACCCTAAAAAGGACAATCATCAATCTTCTCATAAACTCTCAGCAAGAAAGTATAGAATAGAATAAGCTTATTTCTCAAAATATTGAATTATTTCTTTAACCCTCTGGTGTTCTGTGCTTTTGCAATTGCGGAGGTTTGCTACAGGGTTAAAGAAAAGACTGATATGGACGGTTTCAGTTAGTACCAACAATAACTTTTTCAAACATCTAAAAATACAGCCAGAAATATTCACACAGACCTCTATATTTATCCTTTGAGCTCATCAGGAGTTATAATGAGCCACCCAGACAGAGCCTCTCACAGTAACCGTCAGCTTTATTTGTCAAATATAAAGATTTCTTCAAATATCGTGCGAGGTTGCGTGACCACCTCCTCCTTCACCTTTTCCTTCTCCACAACAGCAGAACCCTTCACCCGCTGCTGCTGCTGCTCACCTTCCACCTCAATCCACGTCACACCTCCACCTCCGTACGGCCACTTCAACTCCTTCACCTTGTTCTCGACCTTACCCATCGGAGTCACTGCTACCTTTTTAAAATGTAAAGTCGTCCTCCGTTCAGGCACCTCTCTGGTAGTCTCTGTTCGTCGCACTGTTGTTTTAGTTGCTGTTGTTGTTGTTGTGGTGGTTGTGGTAGTGGAGGTCTTCCTCTTTGGGGCTGCAGTGGGTTTCACTTTAGGCTCTACTGTCCACGGACTGCTGCTGATTATTTTGGTCACTGGAAAATGAAATTTTAGAATAAAACTGCAGAACATAGGAATATCAATGAGTTTCTTACAAGCAGCAGTAAAAATATTATATCTAATCTCACAGCGAGTTCCTGCAACAGCAGAGTTATATTTAAATTCTGTTTTGATACAGTGGTTTCTTTTCTTTTTTTGCATTGTTTGTGTCGTGTTAGTCAGTGCCTCAATAAACTTCTCTACACGAGTCACAAATATAAAGCTTGACAGTTTTAAACAAACAAAATAATCCAACTATATATAAAGATAATTACTTGCTTCACCAGGATCAAACTCTGCATTCATTGAGGACTATTTACAGTTGCAAATTAATACAGCTTTTGGTACAGTATTTACGGCAGCAGCATAGCATGTGTGAGACTGACTGAAAATAAACCACACTGACCACATTTCACCAAGTGCAACAGTGCAACTCATTTTAAAGTCATTGCTTTTCCTGGGATTTTTTTTTGACAACATAGAATTTCTTCAGCTTTATCTTTGGTGGCAATAAAATATGTTTTATTGTGGAAAATCAGGGAAACTCTGGCTCACCTGCGGATGCAGCAGATCTGCAGTTGGAGTCGCAGCAGGTGCACACCGAGTCTGATCCATACAGTTCAACCCATCTGTGAGAAACAGTGATAAAGACATGATCCCCCGTACAGCACATTTGACTGTTTATCTCTCAGTCTTCAATGTTTTTTATGAAAAAAGCAAAACAAACCTTTTTGCTTTTGTGTCGTAGTTGCAGGATTTAGCTGTAGGTGTCGGGGTTGAACTGCCCACAGACATGCTGCAGTGCATGTAGAGCTGCTGCAGATCGCAAGATCAGTATTTTAGTATCGTATTCAAACAAAAACAGGAAAGAACAAAGAAAAATACTATGAGAAGATCCCAATCCTTCCAA
The DNA here is from genome assembly GCF_000972845.2 of Larimichthys crocea. Lineage (NCBI taxonomy): Eukaryota > Metazoa > Chordata > Actinopteri > Sciaenidae > Larimichthys > Larimichthys crocea. The sequence continues at coordinate 32,819,301 of NC_040023.1, forward strand.
CTTAAATTACTTTGCTCACCTGGCCTGTCATTCCTTTGAACAAGAAGGCATCCACAGAGAATCTCACAGCATTGTTTTTGTATGGGATGAATCTGGAGCGACTGTCCTTGCTTTCAACCATACACCTTTATCACAAGGAGAGAAAACCTGATCATAAAATATGCAAATTCTTTTATACATATGTTTCTTTTTACACAAAAACTTAATCTCCAGTTTGCGAGTGAGAGTGAGCTGTTAATTACCCAAAGTTTTTCACGACTGGAAACTGAGGTGTGGAGGTGTGGGAATTCTCGGGAGTCGCGTAACACAAGTTGACGTACAGTCTTTCATCTGGGGACATGGACGGAGCCTCGGCCTCAAAGTACATGGGTTTCCCTAGAATGTACTGATCCGTTGGAAAAAGCCTTTCCCACTGAGCTGAGAGACAGAAGGAAGCAGTCAGACAACAAGAACGGCAGCAGCTTCAAGATTTAATATAAAAGATTTGTAATCAAATCAAAGATTGTCCAATTGTTCAAATCTCAAACTTTGATCTCAAACTTTGATGGCGCACAGGAGGCCGATAAGATACATTTTTGTAGGTTTTACCATTTCGTGGAGTCAAAATGAATTTCACTCTGTTCTTCATTGGTTTGAAGATCTTGCGCATCTGCAACATTGGTGTGTAGCCAATCTTGTAGGAGTATTGGTACCTGAACAGTTAAAAACATAGTCCAGATTTGATATAAGATTTCTATGTTATAAAGAACTTGGTGCAGAATGCCTACCAGTACCAGTCTTACCTGTTATAATAACAAGCAACAGGTAGAGCGAAGGGCGCTGCTCGCCTTATTGGTCCTTTGATGGGTGACGGGTCGTATCGTAGTGTGTTTGAATAGGCCACCTGGTTATTACTTATCTGCAAAAGAACAATTTGGTCAGTTACGAATATGGAAGTACTTACGGTCAGCACAGCAGGGCTTTGAGCTAAATGTCAGTGATGACATACAGATGTTTAGCAGGTAGTATACACTAACCGGCCACTTTCCTCAGGTACACTTGTACAGATGTGATCCATAACAAAATTTGCCAAAACTTCTACTTTTAGTAAACTCAAAACTTTTTAGGTTTTGTTGACACTGTCAGAGAGGTGTAAATTTAACTATTATGAGGTTGTAGTATGAAGTAATGTTAAACTGGACTGAATTATATTGAGAGGTAGGTATAGGTAGAATTTATGGCAGAGTCATTGCATTGGATCACATTGGATTGTACCAGTGTACCTAATAAAGTGGCCAGTCAGTTTATATTGATTAAATCATTATTCACCATCTTAGTTCAGTATGTAAGCATGCTTTTGCTAATGAGCAAAGTAAAGCTGAGGTTGACATTTGTTTGAGGTTATCTAGTCATAAACTTAATTATTAAATAAACAAAAGTTTGACCTGGTGATGGCACTAGATGAAAAATTATTGTAATTCATCCTCAGGGGAAACTGAATGTGTATCAAATCAATCATACATGACAATCCACTGCTAATTATTTCTCAATTAATTGCCCCCAAATAGTTACTGAATCATATAAAGTTTATAAATTGGCTAATGGTTGCAGCACTGGTTGAGATATTAAGCTAAAAAAACACAAACATCTGTCTTGCAGAGGCGCTAGAAGAAAGGTCAGTGGATCAACAAAGTCAGTGGTGTTATGGAATTTTCTATCCTGAGGTTACACAAGATCAGGTGTGGGCCTTGAGGTCCTTGGCAGTACTAATTGTTTGGCTTTGACTAGGTGCCAGTCTATCTCAACACTGTGGTGGCCAGGGTCAAAGAGACCTATTGCTGCCTGCCGAGACATAATAGATAGCTTGCTGTTGACGGTCCAATCTGCGTAAACAGACATCTGTGTCTCCAGACTAGAATATGCTGACAATAACACCTCCGTGGGTAAAGACATTCTCTTTGACTAATTCTGGGCGTGTAGTATTTGTGGTGTTATCTTGGAGTTTAAAGTCGATCCACCAGGACGAGTTTGGCAGAATGTGAGACCGACTCAGGCACTTCTGATGAACTTTGAGAGTGTCTCTAATTCTCCTTGATCAATAAATAATACAGCATAAGACATCAGAGGCTCCTGAACACTTTCTTCCTTCCTGACCTCACCATTGACCTTTGACTTCAGCAATTTCTCCACAACAAGCGGGATTCATCCTCTGGGAACTATGCATGTTCGGACCACATTTGATGCCAATGCATGAGATATTTTAGTCGTTGGACCAACCACCCAAAACATTTTGCATGGCTACAACTGTTGCAATGAGGGGGAATTATTAGTATAATACTACTTATTTAAGCTCACCGCGCGTTTGGTTCCACACATGCCCAGGTCATATTCAAAGTAAAGGTGTTCTGTTGTAGTTTTACTGGCTTGACATGACCCCAGTTTGACCTGAGGGACTGCTTCACCGGTGCCCAAAATGCTCCTCTCCACCTGCACCCGCATCTTCTGCAGCTTACACGAAGTCTTCACGGAAACACCCGAAGGCGTTTCGGCTGTTGGATTCCCGTTTGGCCGGAGCAGGACATCTCGGACGGGTTCGGGTAAAGGCTCCAGCCCGGTGCCTCTGGCTGGAGAGAAATGTGTCTTCTCCACCAAAGGCAGCCTTGAGTCCACAAAGACGGGGAGCTGCAGGTACGGCGGCGGCAGAGTCGGCGTCTCTCTCCGGGAAACTTCTCTCATCGCTCGGGTTGTTTGATTTAAAGTTCCTCCGTCAGAGGTGGACAACAGCGACAACATGAGAAACAGAGAAAGGCAAACCATGCCAGAGTTTAATTTGTATTTTATTTTGTAGTTTATATTTAAGCTTTTAATCATTTAATCTTAACTAAAGAGCTGATGGTGTTCACAGTTGGATCTAAATGAGCCGCACCTGGTTGATGAAGAGGAAGGAGAAAGACACAAACTGGCGCCACTCACAGGCGGTTTCTCTAACGACAGCTATCTTTCACGTTTATCCTTTTAAAAACTTTATTATCAGTGTTTATTCTATTATTAATCATTTAAAACAACAATTAGGTTCATTGTGCTTTACTCTATACACCCTTTTCACCTGAGCAGAGCTTTAATTAAAGTTATTTTAACCCCAAGTCAAAGTACATACTGTGAAAAGCTTTAGAAATTACATTTAAAATACATTTATTTATCCATTAAGAGTCTAATTGGGTACAGTTAACTGTATGTTAAAAATAAATACAAATAAGGTTCATATACTGCACATATTTGTTTATTTATTGCTGTTTATTGGAATATTTATATAATATTGAAACATTTTAGTAAGTTGGTTAATTGTCTTTTGACGTAAACATAAAGCAAAAACAAACAAACAATTATTTTACATGCTTGAATGTGCAAACAATATTTCTTATGCAACTCTGTCAACACATAAATAAATTTACTAATAAACAGCATGCAAATGTTGCAACGTAAGACTCTCTTATCTATGCCTTTTATTACATATATATTTATTATACATGCTCTTTAATTTATAGGCCAGTGAGCACAAGCATCAGTCAGGCGACGTACTCCATCTTTGTAGTTTTTGTACACAGCCTGTGTGATGATGAGGAAAAATGTGAATGTAATATCTTTTATTATGAGGTCTACTGTTTGTACATGGTGGGTGAACAAAACAAAAAAAAACAGTCAGGATTTAGTTCACAATGTTTCTTGTGTTTGCTTCCCCATCTTGAAGCGCTGTCTGTCATGGTCAGGTCAGGTCGGGTCGGGTTGGAGGTCTTCACTGCAGAGGAGAGTCTCAGTGACATGTTATCCACCACAGATTCACTGATTCGTCATTTGCTCAAGTCTCAAGTAAGTTTTCAAGTTTTAAGTTAAGATCTAAGTCAAATGACTCTCCACTAAGATACTGTACTCTTACCTGCATTATCCTGATCTTTATAAAGAGAAAAAACAAAACTAATAATGAAACTATTGGCCAATTTATCTAACCTGTTCAGAAAGTACGGCTGTGACTTAGCTTTGTATTGTAATTATTGATATTTAGTGAGTAAGTGTAATCAAGCCTTGCATCACTTTTGAACAGTGAGATACTGACAGTCAGACAACAGGGTGATGTTACACAGAAACTTGTAATGTCAACACTGTCAAACAAAAAGAACAGAAACAAGTCATCTTAGTCATCATGTCTCAAGTCAAGTCACGAGTCTTTAACCAAGTCATTCATATTCTGTCAAGCCAAGTTGCAAGTCATCAAAACAGTAAACTAGCATTTAATTTTATCTGTTATTTTAACTGTGATTTTAACATTTTACTGCCATTCTGTTTCTTTGCACTGAATTCTGCCACCTCCTACTACTGTATGTGTAACTTATTTGGTGGGTAAACACGACACAGTGTGTACATATTTACATAAAAGTTGTGAAGCCCTCTGAGACAAACTTGACTGAAAATTGGACAGAGAGTTTTATTTTATCAGATTTTGAAAAAATCAGTAAATCATGGTAACTAAATACTCTAATAATCCCCACTCTCCCCTTTGCAAGTTAGCAATAATCAGAGAAAATATTATTTTCCCGTCTCATACGTGAGTTAAAGCAAAGCACAGATTAGTGCACGAGGAAGCTGAGTACAATGTCAGAAAAGGCAACTCAAACTAGTTTTCCTCCACGCTGCTCGCTCTATTCACCAGACTGAGTATGAAATAAGCAGTGTGAGTAATGTGCCAGTCCAGTAGGGCGTAGCAGGCTTTGCAGCTCCGTTGCACAGGTGTGTGTTGCAGCATTCATTGATGAAGGTGAAGTTGAGTCCCATGGTGTATTTTTCACCCGTGATTCCACACAGGGAGGGCAGAATGCAGCTCTTCTCGTACAACACCACACGGAAGTCTCCTGAAAATCATCAGAGTTCATCAGAAACAGAATCAGTTTGGGAGAGACTCATAAAGAAAAGCAACACGCTGACTCATCTCGCTCTGTGCTTGGAACCGTCTTTCTCGGTTCTTTTTCTCGGTTTTGATTCATTTAAATTTTGTTCAGTGGCTTCAGGCGCCTCTCACCTTTCTCGCCCACAGCTCTGCTGGACAGACAGACCTGCCCGGGTGGACACTTCATAGGGAATCTGATGCAATCCAGAGGTGAGATGGCCGGGAACACACAGGTGTAGCAGAACAGGGGAACTGAAGGACAGACATGTTTGTTAAGACCACGACATTTCTCTACAGGTTTTAGTTTTGCAGAGGAGCTGACACCATGATTATGATCCAGAACAAAACCCGAGCTGTCTATTACTCTGAATTTAAAAATAGACAATGACGCCCTGAAGTCCTAACATTCTGTCAGTCTCATTAGTATCATTTTATTATGAGTAAGTAAAGAAAAAACAGCAAGCTTCATTGTTGATCCTAAATTCGAAACAATTAATTGGCAACTATTTTGATAATCAATACTGTACATAGCTTAATTAACTGTATAACTACACCTATAATTACATGCAGTTACCGCTCCTGCTGCATATATCTTAGTATATTCATTTCACTCTGTTCATTCTATATATATATCTTGCTAATATATTCATATTTATATCTGCACTATTATTTATTTATTTATCAATTTGCACGAACTGTTTTTTGCACATCTGGTTAGATGCATTTCGTTGTCTCAGTACTTTGTGTAATGACAATGAATTAATCTAATCTAATCATCTAAATTCATCTAATTTCATCTAAGTAGTTTTCTCAAGGCCCATGTTACAAATATTTGCTGGTTCCAGCTTCTCGAATGTGAGGATTTGCCAGTTTTCCCCTGTCTTACATTACAGTAAATTAAATATCTTTGTGGTTTGTGACATCTGTTCATCATTGTTTTCTAACATTTTATAGACCAAACAGTTCAATAATTGATTAAGAAAATAATCAGCAGATCAATCAATGATAAAAATAAGTCATGTCATGTCAGCTGCAGCCCTACTATTAGCTATTGCTGCAGAATCAGTGTACAATAACTCTATTTCTGCTGGCAGTAGCATGTGTTGTCCATTCATACTCTCAGGTTTTGTTCACTTACCCACAGCTGGAATTAAACAAAGCAGAAGCAGAGGACAAACCAGCCTCGACATCACGACACGACTATTTTGGTCTTGGACAGAGAAAGTATTCTTGCAGCTCGACTCTTCAGCTCAGCACGTCGCCTCTTTCTTGTTATTTTCTAGAACAGACTGCCCGTCTTCATCTTCAGTTTCTGATCAGCTTGTATCCAAACTTTCTCGGCTTCCTCGACCGGTCCAGCTGCAGAGATCTGAAGGTGAATATCTTCTGGCTTCTCTTGATATTCTGTTAATTAACCAGGAATCTCCACTCCCCAATGCTTATGATTCAATTAGGCTGTTAGCCTCACAGTGACAGCCCAGTTTTACAGCGCTGCCGAGCCTCACTGTCCTGCAGAGAATAGCCCCCATTCAGATTTAAGAGAATCAATAGGGCTTTGTCTAGTTTAGTCTAGTAAAATCTAAATCTAAAATGGGTCGTTTTATGTCCACTCATGCCATGTTTTGTTTTTACAGGATGACAAGACGTGTGGCAGCACTGAGGTAAAACAGGGCAGGTTTATTAAATCATGTCTTGTCTTGCTAATGAAAGACGTTGAGTTTGGTAGGAGGGCTGTCAAGTGACCTGCAGTCCCATGACTAGAATGACAGAAAATGTGTTCAGTTTATAAGGTCTTTAAAGCAGTCTGTCAGTTTACATCTCAAAATAACAACATTCAACCTTTAGTTTAATAATTAAATAAATGGTTTCCAGCGAGAAATCTGAACATCTTGTGAGATAAGATAATCACATTAGACAGTGCTCCACCTCTGTCCACTCTGTGTCTATTTCCAGCCGTATGGAAAGCCATTGTTCCTATCATTATCATGTTTTATTGCAGTAAAGATAACTGAATTAGACAACAGTGAAATGGTTATGGCAAACAAAACTTGACATTTTCTTTTATCACTTACAGTCGGTTGGGGCGTTTTCTGCAAGATTCTCTCAGTCACGTTTAAATACAGGCCAGTAAAAGTGATTTTCTAATACTTTACTGCACTGGCTCTCAAACAGAAACATGTAATACCATCAGTGCTACAAGGATTTGAATGAAAATACTTCTATGAGATCCTGAAATATCTTGTTTTAATATCATCCTGCTGCATAGTCACATCCCGTTCATGCAGGTAGCGTGTAGTGTGCATACATCCATGATTAGTTACCACCAGCACTACTCTTTTTCCACCCAAGTAGCTCTGGTTCTGTTCAACAACGGTAAATAAATATTCTTCCTATCAGAAATAAACCTTTCTGCTGCATGAACTGTCTATAGGTGAACAGGGTTGGCCTACTGTATTTATGCATCTGTTATGCTGGTGGTACTGAATATATTCTAAGGAGGTACGGGATGTAAAAAGTTTTGAGAAACACTGTTTTACTGCATTTGTTTAAGCTTTCTTAAGTAACCTGAGACATTTGGCTGTGCTTTCTTTCTGAGTTCCTGCACATTGTTCTGTACACAGCACTTTGTTTTTTATTATTTTATTATTTATCACAAAGGGAAAAAAGAGAAAATCACTCACTCTTCATGTTTTGTAGCATTAAAATTCTCTTGAACCGAACCTAAAGGGTTTAACTGGGCCTCGCCCAAACCACCAAAAGTACACAAGAGTATGTAACAAGGCTGTCCATAGACTTCTGGCCACATAATGTAGCTTTTATCCAATTTTACTAACCTTGAACCAACACACTAAAACACCATCATCTCTCTTTCTACTTGCAGGCTTTGTTGCAGCTCTACTGAACACAAGACAGGGGGAGTTGGCTTCTGCACGCCTCCTGCTGGAGGAAAGAAGGCATGGCTCGCTTGTCGACCTGCTGACGCCTCATGCGGACGACGGCTGCGTCCACCTGAGCTGCCGCTCTCTTGCCGTGCTGGTCGTCCAGCAGCTGCAGACAGGCGTGCTGCAGCCTCGCCAGCTCCCGCTCAGAGGACATCAGACATCGCCTCAGCACTGCACTGCCCTGAGAGAGACAGACAGGAAACACGTTTGCCTGGTTTGGGTTTGTCTGAGATACTGGGTGTTAAACCACTGAATGCTTCTTTAATATATGGTGTGAACATCTGGCAGCATATTTGAATATGAAGAGATCCTGGTACTGTTTGTCTTTGTGTCACACACGAGAGATTCTCCTGTTATCTTATATGAGAGGAAACTTTTCTTAGATCTACTTCTCCAGCTAAGTTTAAAGATACTGTGGAAGGTTAAAGCTCTTTTCCCGTCTTCTCTTAATCAAACACTCCTGATAATGCATTGAAGCAAAGTCAAAAGACAAACATCTGTTTTAGTTTTATACGTCATGTGGTCTGCAGAGGTGCAAGTGCAAGCTTAAATAAAACTATATTTAACATTATTTAACATTGTTTTTTCAACTGTCTATCTCAGAAAGCATACTTTTATTTATAGGTTGTAATAAACAGCTTTAAAAATTCCTAATAAATAATTTATTAGAACTGTTTTTAAGAACAATTCGTAGGTTGTCAGGTTGAGAAAAGCTAAAGTGGGCTTTAGTTGTAAATATTAAAGCTGAACTAATTAATTTCTTATATTATCACTCCAAATACATCATGTAACGTAAACTCTGCAGTTCGCCTAAGCTCTTTGAAGTGTTTTAGCTTCTTTTAGCTCAGTGTTTTGGTTTTTATGGCCTACAGCTTGTTGGTTCAGTCACACCACGGTCTGTTTTAACAGGCACAGCAGCAAAAGCTCTAATTGAACCCGCTGCACACCACCATAGACATTAAAAATATCTTGGCAGTCCTGCCTCTTCCACCTCTCGGCTAATCTAATTATTGGCAAAGACGTGAATCGTGGGTGGACCTGAAGCTGAATGAAGCCTGGATGCAGAGCGGGATATTTTAACATGAGGGCTGAAGTGGCCGTCTTTGAGACTCACTTCACAGCCACAGAGGTTGCTACTTGTACACTACACTACAAAAAGGCAGACACACACGGTTACTGACTAACTGGTGACCACAGTGGAGCAGCTGTAATTCAACCTTTTTTTTACTCACTGTACCTGGATCAGGTGACACAAGATGAATGTTAATGTTGTTCTGACTTAACATTTCGGAAGCTCACCTGTATGAGCTGAGCAGCTTCAGGTAACTGCGTCCCTGGATGTCTCTGATAAACCTGCACCAGAGGCCTGTTGAGTTTCTCTCTGGACAGTATGTCACCGCTGTACTCTGGACCCTGCGCACAGGATAACGTGGAGAAAACTTCACCTTCACGCTGTCACTGAATCTCAGATGAACTCACTGATGCGGCTCCACATACACACTAACCTGCGCTCGGCCGTGGCTGTGACGAATACAGTTGATTTCCCTCTGCTTGCGAAACATGGCCTGCCTCGTGGCTCCAGACATCAGAGTCAGGTTTTGCTACAAAGGACAGAATGAAATGTTTTAGTATTTCTGTGTCACATACAAATATGTTTTGTTTCAATAGTGTCTACCTGCAGGCTGATTGTCTCTGCCATTTTCTTCACCAGGCCATCATTGACCGTGTTATGAATAGCTTTCTGCCTGGTGATGGCACTGGTCAACATCTGTCTGACGTCTTCCCTCAGTTGTTTCGACTGGTTGACCGTCAAAGCGGACGACTCTAAAACCTGTTTGCACTCTGCAAGAAGACGAATTCACAGCGATGCAAAATAAGAATGGTGTGGACACAGTCTCTCTGAGTGTCTCTGAGTGTACCTGGTGTAAACGGGCTGACGGGGTCTGCTTTGCTGAAGGTCTGAGCAGAGCTGCGGTGTCCTCCAGCAGAGTGAGGCAGCAGCTCCAGCACACAAGCCCGCTCACCGGCACAGTCCAGCAGCTGCCTGCTGCTCTCACCCAGGGCCTGGAAGAGACAGAGCAGGGACTTAAAGAGGACACAGTGCGGCTGCAACTACTGATTATTTATATATTATTTATCTGCAGATTATTTTTTGATCTTGATCAATTCATTGATTGTTTAGTCAATAAAATGTCAGAATAAAAACAGGTCTCGTCCAAAAACAGGTTAAATTTACTTTAGTTAATTAATTTAATCGTGTTAGTCATGTAAGATGTGGTGTTTTTCTTTTTAAAAATATAAAGAAAATGTAATTAATCATCACAATAGATACATTTTCTGTCAAATATTTACAGACTGATTCAGATCTAGTACAAATGCTGATGAGATGATTGTAGGATTCTGATGATGCTTAATCTATTTCACATTTCTCTATATTTCAAACTGAAGAAGTTCTTCTAAGAGAAGTTTCCTGGTTTCTTTGAAGTAGTTTTCACTGTTTGTCTTGACTTTTTATCGAACGGTTTTCTCATAAAGATGGCTTGTAAATGAACATGGACCTGCCTGTAGATCACTGACAGTATAAAGAATGGACAGCGTATGTGTGACGTCAGCCGTAGGTTTCCGAAGTGCTCCTGTTGAAGCTGAATATGTACTACTTCTGCTGCCTCCCAGCTAATCTAAAAATGGGCAAAGTCGTGGATCATTGGTGGACCTGCGGCGGGCTGAATGACGCCTGGGTGCTCAAACAAACTGTAGACCAAGCAGCAACCTCCGTGCCAAGAAGTGCCAACCCCTGCAGTTCCTTGAACGGCCACTTCAGCAGTTAAAATGTCTTCACAGCAGAAATAAACATGTTTACAGCCTGGTACAAAAAACAGTTTTGGTCTCTGTAGCTAATTTCTCCGTTCATGACAACTGTACTGAGGGTGAATTGTTTTCTAACCCTGTTCAAATTATATTAAGGCTTAAAGTTATGCATAATTAACAGTGTAGCCGCTTTGATTGACAGGTAGGTGCAGTTACAGATGGTTTGCAACCAGGTGTCAAGTCCACCGATGATCCACGTCTTTGCTCATTTTAAGATTAGCCAGGAGCCAGAAGAGGGAGGACTACCAGCATGATGGCAGCCAGAGCCACAGCTCTTAAGAAACCTGGACTGATGATGCAGACTGTTGAACCCCTAGACTCCTATTTTATATGAACATCCATGCCAAAAAACAACAAATATAAAGCGCAGATAAGAGAGAAGGGTGGAGGTTATTGGTGCATGAATGCTTTGGCATTGTTGTTTTTCTTCCATCGGTCATGCCAATAAATCTAAAAAGACAGAGACAGAGGGGAGGAGGAGGAGGAGGCTTCAGAGGATAATGAGTCCACTAATGAAGACAGAACAGTGGCAGTGTAAATCACCTGTAGCTGGGTCAGAGTGTTTCTCAGTGCTCCCTCCAGATCCTGTTTCAGCTGGGCCAGCTCTCTTCTCTCACACAACAACAAGTAATCAGCACCGTCCCTCTCCTGCAGCAGAGCAGACCTGTCAGTGAACACATCTCATATCCACCCAGTTCACAATGCAGAAGTTAATTAATTCATCTGTAGTCTGTAGTATCACTTACACCCAAATCACGGGCTGTAGGAAGCTGTAATGGCTGTAAAAATGTGACTTATTGTGCAGGATTTTAAAAAATGATTTGAAATACTTTGTATGGATAAGATAAGTGTGATTTTAACTAAGTTTGATGGAAGTTTGAGAGCCATTACATGCATGTTTCTGCAGGTGAAAAGATTTCCTGTGGCACTATGCAGACAATAAACTGAAAAATAGCCCAAGATAAACAAAAAATAAGTGTTTAGAAGAATGTTTGGTGTTTCATCTCTACATGGAGGTCAGAGGTCACAACGCAACATTGAATGTAACTTCAACAGCCCTCAAGTGATAAATAATTCAGTGTTGTCCTCATGGATCGTATGGTTAAATAACTGTCTAAAGGACAAAGCACAGTGAAGGGAAGAGCAACATGACAAGTGCAAGCTGGGAATAAAATAATCTGTAAACCTGCTGGGCTGAATGCAACAAGCTGTTTAATGTTACCGTCTCAGCAGTGGGCGGCCTCCTCGTCCTCCCCTCTGAGCTCCTCCTGTTCACGGTCAGATCCGTCCTCAGGCTGCGCAGCATCTTCTCCAGGTGACCCCTCTCCCTCTCCAGCTTGATGCCCTCCTGGCTCACCCTGCCGGCCTGCCTGCGCAGCTGGCCCTCCACCTCCCGAACCCTCCGCATGTACTCACCAGCCACGGCGATGCTGGCCCCCGCACACTGCTCACGCAAGCTGGTAGGTGGGAACGGGGCCACAGATGTCCTCTGGGAACCACTAGGGAACTTCAGAAGAACGTTAGACTGAGTTAGTGGTGGAATGTTTGAGTACATTTACTAAAATACTGCACTTAAGTATCATGTTAAAACTATTTGTGACAGCTGTCTATCACAGACTCAGTTGAAAATATGGACCCCCAAACTCCCAAACTAAAAAGCAATGCAAGGTTGGTCACTTTTTTATTGCCCCTGGAGTCAAAAACCAAGAAAAGACAAAACATTTTCATGTTTTGTCCCCTAGAAGGTCCAATGTGTAAGATTTAGGGGGCTCTATTTACAAAATATGGCAGACATTTATCATAATATGTATAAATATGTATAAGAATCAACAAGAATCAGTGCCATGTTACCTTAGAATAAACATTTTATATCTATAGATGCTGCGGGTCCTCTTTCACCATGGACAAACAACACTGGCTCCAGATGGAGCATTTTTCACATGTTTTATGGCCACTGTGGCGTCTCCTTCACACCAGGAGGATGGGTTCATCTCTAACATGATCCCTCTTAATGCCAAACACTGGTCCTTTAATTACTTTTATTACCTAATAAGCTGATATAAATATTTCTTATACTTCAAAGCAAAAAAAGTTATTATCTTACAGCCTAATTTAAATTATAGGAAGGTTGTTCAACAATTAATTTGTAACTTTTATTGTGTTTCTGTATGTGAAAACATATAAACTCATACAGAAGGTCCAGATGTTTTTGGTGTAATCTTTGTAATAAGGAGTAATCTGCAGATGTTTACTCCTGAGTATTTAACTTTATCATGTTGACCCAGCAGCCTAAAGTCAGCCTCCTCATACCATTGCTCCTGAAGTGTGGGGTCTCGACATCTTCACGCAGATGCAGTCACGACTCTCTCCGGATTCCTCCCCCGCCGTCTTATCTTCGGTTGTTTCCGCTGTTTCTGTGTCTGTAAGCCTCGGGGTGAAACCGGCGGCGGCGCTGTAGCTCCGAGCCTGGCTGCAAGTCCCGGAGCGCCCGGCTCGAGTCTGCCGCACCAGGCGCTCCGCACGCCGGATGGACCGAACCGTCCCATCACGCCAAGACTGCGGTCCGATTGTGACAGAGCCGAGAGGAACCGACTGGACCTGCATTGCTTCACATGCACCGCACCTCTGCTTTAGTGCCGTGTGTCCGCTGAGACATGCAGAGCGAAAACTTTGTGTGAGGTGTTGAGTTTTCAGCTCCATAGCAACAGTTCCTGAAGTAACTAGAAACTCAGAGCTGGTTGTTCATAGAGAGAGAGAACAGGGGGCACTGTCACCCAACACGGGCTCTGACAGCAGGTTTGATTTCAGGCCCATTCATTCTTTATTCCGTCATTGATTCATGAATACAGATTGGATCGGCATGAATAAATTATCAATACAAAATATTAACTCAGAAAACATTTTGAATTCCTCTTTAGAAGATCTTGCTAACCACCATCTATAGATATATTTATTTAGTTATCTTAATTTGTACTTATTTCTATTTGTATGTATCTATTTTACTTCATAATTACTTATTTAATTTATTTTGGTACCTTTTTTAATGTATTAATTCTATTTTTTTGTCGTTGTTTGTAACTTATACTGGCTGTCATTTATTACATGAAGTACTATGTCAGGAAATGTTATTTAAAATGATTAAATAAAAAGTTTTAAAAAAAAGAAATATGTGCTTCTTTACTGAAAAGTGAAAAATATACAACACTGTATACATAAACATTAAACTCAGATTCCCAGGGTGCATCTCGGTGAGAAACGTCTCTGACTGGCTTCTTTTCCATAGCAACGGTGGCAGAGGCTCATGGGTATTGTAGTATTTACACCCATCCCCGTGCCACAAAGACAGACAAATCATGAATTATCTCACAAACTGAGTTGAAATAATTAACATAAACCTACATGACTGTTATCAGAGAGAGGCTTGTGTGTCTATGCGAACTAAGAAGATAAAAACATATTTTACAGACCCTGTAGTAGTTTGAAGATCATATTTAATCACCAAACATCAGTGATGGTTTATAAAATAACAGTGTCTGTAGACATAAAATAATTTGAATCAGAGTGTTTAATTCTCTTGAACTAAAAGAAAGAAAACGTCTCCAGGAATACGTCCCAGACGAACAATACAAGACACGTAAACACTGAAGATAATTGAGAATTGTTCTAAAATAAAGTTTTAAAAAAGAGAGAGCAATAAAAACAAGAAGATTAAGGCAGTTAAAAATATTATTTTGGTCCTAAGTATTCCCTCCACAAGTGCTAAGACAGCACTGTAAACAAAAACAAAAAAAATGCAGCTCTGTACGGACAAAGTAAAAAGACAAAAAAACACAAATACACACTGTGAAGTGTTTCATGGAAAGGAGACAGACAGATTTAAATCTCACCCAATCATACCCAAATTTCACACGTTAGATCCACTCACAATACCATTCAGACACGTTTGTATCAGCAAACAAACTCACTCTATGAAATGAAATCACCTCCTAACAATTAGACCCATTACATTCGAAAAAAAAAAACTAAATACAGCAATCATGTGATTTTTAAATCAAGTATTAAACATCCAGTCAGAAGAAGTTGGACCTGAAAACAATCAGCCTGTGTCTGACTCCTGAAGTCTGAAATGACTGATTCACTCCACTGAGTTTAGTAGTAATTATGGAAAAGAGAGATAAATATAAATAGACTTAATATACACCACGATAAATTACGTTGAAAAGGTGGTGCAGAAAGTGCAAAAGTAATCTCGTCTCCGTGCAGTTCTTCTGTCCTTTATCACAGTGTGTGTTTGACGGCGGTCAGAGGTTCACGTTTGTTCTGCAGGTTCTGCTGCAGCTCTCTGAACAGTTGGTCCCGCTCCTCGGCATCCAACAGGATTTGCTACAGTGAAGAAAAATCAAATATCTGAGTCAGTAATTATTCAAAATGAAGCTCAGACCATCACACACCCTAAAAAAGGGGGAAGTTACACTGTATACACTGTCCATACTTTGTACTGTCAGTGGTTTCTACACCATATTTCTCTTGGTACGACTGTGAGTCTATAAAAAGCCTTGACTCTAATGTTTGTTTAAGGTTCAAGATTAGCAATAAAGAGTAGGAGCACAGGGCCGGTTAGTTTGTGGTATGTGGAAGCAAGAAATGTCACATTGTGCAGAACAATAACATCAACACTAACTTGATGAATCATCTAAAAGTCAGTGTATTATTCATCCACTTTAAGGATCGCTTAAGATAGATTAAACCAAACTAACATGACAGCATTTCGACTGAGAGTTTCTTGGACCCGTGACAGATTTTACCCTTCTCTACTTCCTAGTGTGAAGAAGAAACTACAGTGGTTGCAAACACAAAAAGCTCAGACAGATCAGATCTGACACAGTGGACCTGGAGGTGTTTGGCCTTCAGATAAATAAGGTTTATTCACAAAAAGAGTGAGACATGAAGCAATATTTCAATCAGTAAACAATGAAAAATGCCAAGTTGTTGTCTTGTTTTGTCCGACCAACAATCCAAAACACAAAGATATTCAGTTTGCAGTGATACAGCATTATATAAATGCTGAATATCTTCATATTTCAGATGCTTGAACGATTATTTATTTGGTACTTTTGCTTGAAAAATTACTGAAACTATCACAGTAGTTGCAACTCATTGATAAATTGACGAATTGTTGCAGCTCTACGTATCATTTCTTTTATTAATTTTATCTAAATGTATTTTGTTTGTATGTATTATTTTATGTAATTTAAGATAATTATTTGTGGTATGAAGTTTTTTATCTATTCTTTCTTCGAGGGCTCAGATAGGAGGAGAGGTGAACACACACCAAACACACCCTGACGGTCAACCATGAGACACTAAACAGCAGATTTCTTTACCTCTATGAGTTTGTCTCTCTTCTCCAGGCTGTCCCTCACTTTCCTCTCCTGTCTCTCTCTGTCCTCTCTGCTGTTCTGCCAGGATCGATCGGCCTCCTTCTTCTCCTTCTGCTTCTCCTTCAGCTCCTGCCGAATGCCTTGGAGTTGATCCGTCAGGGAGGACACCGTCTGACTGTGACTCTCCTGCTGTTTCTGGTGTGGGGAAAAAGGCAAAAGGAATCGTTAGAAAGGCCCCGTCCTGCTAAATACGCCTCACATCACCTTGTGTCATGTTGGCGATTTGATTTTCTGCACAGTTTATTGATCACTACTTCCTACAGTTCTCTTTAAAACTTTCAAATCCTCACCTGCACCAGGTCCTGGTACTCCTGCAGGGCTGTGGTAAGTTTGGTGACCTCTGTGCACAAGATGGTGCTGTTTCCCACTCTGTCCTCCAACAAGGCTGCCCTCTGACTCCCTCTGCCGCCCGACTCCTGACCAATCAGAGTCAGGGAGGAGGAAAATGACATGTTGTGAGTAAAAGTTTCCCCATGGTCACTGGAGTCTGTGTTTACAGACAAAACTGATCTAAGGCCAGAAGGACTGCAGTCTCTGTGCTCAATAATACAAAGAGTGAAGGACATTTCATACCTCAGTCATGCTGCAACTATTAGAAAACTCGTCTTACAGACTCATATATTAAAAATACAGAACTAGAGCACATTGTACATTAACATTATGTTATAAAAACACCAGAAATCCACATCAGCATGCTCATGATTCACCTATTTTTGACATTTTCCCTCTGTTATTACCTTCTCATCTTTCTGACAGTTCCCCAGCTCCTCTTTCAGGCAGTGGATCAGAGTCTCCTTCTCCTGCAGGACAGTATCAAGGGCCCGGTCCCTCTGTCTCCACACCTCCCTCTCTTTCTCCACCTCCTTCAGCAGTCGCTCCTTCTCGCCCAGAGCCACTCGCAGGTCCTGTAACATGTATGTCAATCTAAATAAATCTTTAAGTAAAGTCAACAGTGCATGGGAGAACAATTAAATCCTGTACACACAATGTAGTAAGAATGTGGGTGTGTGTGTGTTTTGAACTACAATGCATGCAACGTCTGATGCATGCGTGTTCTCACGTTGATAACATCCTGGTTACACTGCAGCACGATGTTGAGTGTGTCGAGGTCTCTATCTCGTTCTCTTCCAGCCTTCCTCAACGCCTCGATCTCTTTCTCCATGCCCTTCTCTTTCTCTGACATTTCGGACCTCAAAGCCTCCAAGGCAGCCTACAGACGATAAAAAAAAACATTTGAAATATCCAATTTAGATTTAAATACAACTTGAAGGAGTTCGAGTGTCTCGGGTGTTTGTTCACGAGTGATGGGAAATTGGATGGATGATTGGTGCCCGACCGTGTGGAAGAGGGAGCTGAGCTTGAAGGCAAAGCTCTCGATTTTCCGGTCTATCCATGTTCCAACCCTCACCTATAGTGACCAAACAAATTGCAGATAAAAGCAGCCAAGTTTCCTCCACAGCTTGGCTGAGCTCTGCTTAGAGATAGGGTGAGGAACCGCTGCTCCTTTGGGTCAAAAAAGAACAGCTGAGGTGTCTCCTGGGCACCAGGGCAGATCTAGAAGTCGCTGGAGAGACTATAGAGCTCATCTGGCCGGGGAACGCTTTGGGTTCCCCCAGGAGGAGCTGGAATGTGTTTCTGGAGAGAGGAACGTCTGGAATGCTTTGCTAAATCTGTTGCCACCACGACCAGACCCCAAATTTTTCACACTCAATCAACAAAACAATCATTAGTTGCAGCCTTGCGTTGTACTTTCAGGTGCATTAAAGAAGTTGGCAGCAGTCTGTCTAAAAGGATTCATTCATCAAACATACCGTGTGACCTAACTGAGGTCGGTTAGAGACTCTCATCCCTGCTCATCTCTTTCTTTCTGAGGCACTTAAATCAGCTGATACTTCATCTCTATGGGCCAAACTGTCTCCAAGACTACACTGATTTAAAAAAAAGGGGCTTTGTATCTTGATCTTTGTGTGATTTGATGAAAGAAATGATGGTGTTAACACACAAAAAAACCTTCAGCTATGTTGTATAATGAAATCTCTGACATGACTAGACTGGTAAAACTTCCTGCAGGTCTGAGGTGAAAAAACAAACGCATCACAAGGTCTGCACGGCTCATACAAAAGGCTTCCGGGACAGGAGGATCAAGTCTGATAACTATCAGCTAAAAGTCTGCCTGCTCATGCTGAAAACTGCTACGCTTCAGTGACCCAGCGTTAATGTCAGTGATCGGGAGTGTCAGCTTCTAACCTTGTTGTCAGAGAGGATTTCCTTCAGATTCTCAGTCAGCTTGTTGATCAGCTCAGTGCCTGCACCTTCCTCCACGCACAGTCTTCTGATCAGACTCATGCACTCCTGGAAGGAAAGTAAACACCGGTTAGAAACACAGCCGTCTAACATCACTGTCACATTTTAACTCCAGTTTATCTGATTTGACGTCTTTACTTAAGATTTTAAGGTTTAAAGAAGTGCAGATTTGTGTCAGAGTCAAAGTTTATGAAGACATTTCAGGCATGATAACCCTGCGATATACTGGAGAGGCCAAGCTCATGAAAATGAGAATCAGCATTTATCAAATATAATGAGCTATTAGTTTGTCACAGAATAAAACCACAACCAGCACAGGTTTGTTACACATTCAGCTGCTCTACCAACTGAGCTAAACACCGCCGCACATTCACTTTTTGATAATCTTTGATCAAGGTTTCAGCTCTTTTCTAGAGATCATTTTCCAGGACTTTTCCAGGACATATATAAGCATAACCTTGAGATGTTTTGCCTTGTGTCAATGCTCTGTCTTAATATTGTTTACCGTTGCTGCTGAACACCAATAACACAAATAGTAGCCTAAACGTTTGCCTGACAAATCAAGATTAAACTTTAGTAGTAATATCGAGTGGAAATCTAAAACAAGGCTCTGTGGAGCTCTGACAGACAACTTTGAGGTTCAATCTCACAGGATTTTCCAGGATGGAAACATATTTTCTCATTTTCCATGACTGGAAAAGCAGTCAACTGTTTTCCAGGCTTTCCAGGATGTATGGGAACCGTGTTAATGTGCTTTAATTCATTCAAGCACCCTTTTCCGACATCTTTCTCAGACGACAGTCCTATTTGCTTTAGCCGTTCAGCTATCATAAGTACAACAGTCCATTCCTGCTGTAAATCAATAACCGTGACCAGCAGCTAAAAATAAGGGCAGTCACGATCAAAGCTTGTGAAAACATACTTCAGTGTCACTGGTACAATGTGCTGAGCACACAGAGGCGAATGCAGTTCTGGCACTGCCACTTTAAGGGCGTACAGTGACTTCAAAGACAAACAACATTCCTGTGAGATTTGATGCCGAGCCAGTCGCAGAGGTAGAAGATCCGACTGCCGCGTGCATGACTGAGTCCTGTCTACCCTCATCACCTCACCCACCTGGATCAGACGCTCCCGGCTGTGGAGGGAGTGACCGAGGCTCTGCAGCAGGGAAACGCCGACCTCCTCCTGGACGAGCTGGAGGAAAACAAAGGACAAAATAAATACAATATTTAGATAATCAATTAATCGTGTCAGCCATCATTCATCATTTTAACCTGAATACCTTTGAGATGTTGGAAAGTCAACACAACATTCCTGAAAATACCATAACAGGCACTTTCCTGTATTTTCTAGGCCATAAATATCTGTTATATAAACTAACAACAGTTTGCCAACATCCACTGTGTGCTAAAATTCCTCAAGTCAAATAGTTTGCCAGATAATCCATAACAATCCAGATAATCAATGTTAATCCGTAATTAACTACAAAACCCGCTGGGCATCAGAGGAGTGTACTCGGCATGTTTGTAATAAATGCTGCAGGGTTTTATTGGTGCACTGTTGGCTTGTAGCACACTTTATAGACAAAATGATTCATGTGGATTAGATTAGATTTATTAATAATTAAAATAATCTTTAGCTGCAGCCTTAATCAACATCTTCTAGGTGAACGCTCTGTGCTACTTTTTTTATTTGGCATTGACGTGATCATTTTAATATTTCCTATTGGTACAAAACTAGTTTTTTTTTAAAAATACACTTTTATTTGACGATTAATATATAATACATGCTGCTGTTCAGTTTATCTGATTGGCTGGTGTTCCAGGTGATCACCGTGTGTTGAAGAACTGTTGACAACATTTCACGTCTATGCTACATCAGTAAGTAAACGCATCACCATCACCTGAAGCTCAGTTCAGTCTGTTGTTTGTTCAAACTGTTCAGATAAAAAAAACAGCCTACATCAGCGCTGCACATGAGGTTAGTCGCTCGCCTATTAGTTACCCAGTTATCAGATTGTGATTATTTCTGTGGCCTTCGAATACGTTTTTACAAAGAAGTAACACACTGTGAATGAGTTACTGATCTGATGATTGAGTGATTTGTTTGTGCACGTCCTGAACGCCTCTAACGTTTAAACATGTTGCGACTTCCACGCGTTTCACAATAAATCTTACTAATATTCAAATCGTCATGCGAACGCGGCGCCCCTCGCTCTGACTGCATACTTCCAAACTTACACTTACTCTGCTGGCATCATAGCAGTGTCAGTCAATACAACACTTTGGTGCAGACTAGAAATATCTCAACAACTCATTTCATTGAGAATTTTGGTTTAACAGCCAATCATGGTCCCCAGAGGATGAATCCAAATCACTTTGGTGATCTCCTGACTTTTCTTGTAGCACCACCAGCAAGTCAAAGGAGGTATGCTGTGTCTCAATTTACAAACTTCGATACTTAAACTTGCTGAAATTAGCGCACTACACCAATATGTACACAGTGTACTTCATAGAAGTGTACTGACAGACAAAGCACCGGTCATGTGGACACAGGCTCTATAAAGCAGCTGGGAAGCCTTTTAATGATATCTTCTATCTTCAGATGAGCCCGGGGCAAACTCCACCGGTCGGGGAAGATTCCAGAGAGAGGCTATGTGTGTGTGTGTGTGTGTGTTAGTGTGTCTTTATCTGCACCTGTAAATGAAGAAATGTGGACACACCCTTTTACCGGCACAGAAAAAAAAGAAAAAACACACAGTACACCCACCCTCCATTCCTTTGACAACAGTATATTTGTGCTCAGTCAACATTCAAAGTGCGGTTTATGGAGCTGTTTGGACATGTGACAGATGATCTGCGGTGTAATGGTGCACGGCGTAACAAACCTGTTTTTCATGTGTTTAAAAAAATCTTATGACAGCTAGTAAAAACAGCTATTACATAACAACGTCATGAGCATCTCAATTCAACCTCCACTTATTTATTTTAATGTTATTAACCTTTTCAAACAGCCGCAGTTTGATGTGAACCGAGAGACCAAGTTCACATCACAGAGACCAAGTCATGGGCCAAGACCAGAGTGTATTGAGACCAAGACTTTGAGAAGTCAACACCAAGATCTACACCTAAGTCAACACCTAAGCATCGCCTTGAAGCATTTTCAAACCACTGTTTGTTCTTTTGGACACCGTTTTGCAGATGAACTCTTTGTTATTTTATTCCAGAAGACTTGGCTGATAAATCAGTGAATGCACAGTGACATGCCCAACGTTTGTGTTCAGAGTCCTCTTTGTCTGAGACCGAGGCCTTTACATTACATTGCATTTAGCAGACGCTTTTATCCAAAGCGACTTACAGAGGAGGACATAAGCTGACAAAGGTGTAAAGGAGCACAGAGTAGTTGTTAGTTTTGTTAGTTTTGTTAGGCAGGGAAGCAGTCTTGAAAGAGAAAGGTTTTTACAAGTTTTTTAAAGGTAGAAAGCTGTTCTTGTAGTCGTTGGTAGGTCATTCCACCATTTGGGGACAACCACAGAGAAGAGTTGAGTGACCTCGCTTTGCGAGAGGCATGTGTCTTTAAAAAGTAGTCTCATATCTTTTCAATAAATAATGCTGTAATCATTCCTCTTGTTCACACACAGCAGCGGCGTAGGCCAACTTTACAGTTCACGCAGAAGCAGAGATACTTTGGTGTAAAAAGGGTACTCCTACAAACTTACTATCTTTCACATCACTTTTGAGCTCATAGCTAGTCATGGATGTTTACGCAGTAAATACGTGCATGAACGTGTCTACATAGCAGGTACTGATACCTAAAAAGATTATGCAATCACTAACAGATCTCATAGTTTATTTCCATTCAAAAAGTCATAGTATTTCGATGCTATAATGTGGTTTTAAGTCCACCAGGAGTACACCTACCAGCTTGAGTACCACTACCCTAAGTGATGGAGCACAAACTCCACAGTCCTGACTCTGAAACGCATCCTGAAGTTTATCTTTCAGCATCCAAAGCTTTGGTCTTTTTAATACTAAAGTTTCCTTGAACAGTGTTTGTGTTAAAGATTGTGGACTGTGCATTTTGTCCCTCGCCACTGACACTGAAATCGCTCTCATCTGTTAACAGGTTGATTCATTACAGCAGGCAAAACCTGTTTCAACGTGCTCCTGACTAATGTTTTAAGAAAGAGATGAAAAATTGTGAACCTGACCTTTAATCATTGAGCTCTTAAGCAGGTTGTGTTACCTTTGGACACAGCCAGGCTGTTTCCAGTCTTTATGCTAAGCTGACCTAAACCAGTCTTGAGTACGAGTACTTACAGGCGCCCAGTCTTCTGATCCGTTGACTTCTTCAGCTGGTTTGCTCCTCCCGTGTTTCAGCTCGGCCTCCAGGGTCCTGATGCGGGACACGGCTTGGTCCAGCTGGCCTCGCATGTGTCTGACAGCGTTGTGAACCCGACCGGTTGCGCTCTAAAAATGACAATTGATTTCATAGTAAAACATGTTTGTAGTGTTATTCAGCAAAGTGAAACGTGTAGTTGTAATCTTGTTGGACTGCTGGACTGGCCTCAGTTGCACCCGGATCACCTATTGCAGCACATTGTGTCAATATTTAAAGCTGCTGGCACACAGAGCATCTGGTCAGATCAGCTCTCTTATATACATACAGTATATTGGAACAGTCGCTCACCTCTTGATGAAGAGGCATGAACTCGTCCCTCAGCTCTGTCAGCACATCGCCGTCCTCTCCATCCACTACATCCCCTCCGTTCTCCACATCCCCAAAGCTCAGCACCCTGTTCACCGAGTTGGACGGCATGTCTCCAGCTTTCCCCAAGTACCTGCCGTCCTTCCTCCCCAGAACTGGGATCCTACTCCCCGATGGCGAGCTGATCGGCTTCCCTTCGATACTCCTCAGCTCCTTCAGCAAAAAGTTGGCAGACTGAAACTCACTCGGTGAGTCAAACGGGTCGTTGGCGTCAAGAGAGTCCAGAGACTGAATGGACTCGGTGCGGGAAGACGTTTGTAAGGAGAGTGTTGACCCCGCCAGTGAAGACGGGGTGGAGTTGATGGATGGTATCCTCTGCCAGTGGAGGGGCATGCTCTGAGATTTGTCCCGTGACAATGGCAACGGGGAGAAAGGTCGCAAAGGTAAGCGGCGAGGAACCCCACAAACAGACTCGTAGTCCGAGTCGGACACTCGTAAGGAGTCACAGCCTTCACATCCTTTCCCCTTCCTACATCTTTTACCCGTTCTTATAAAATACGGACATGTATCCCACTTCTCAGACCAGCACTCGTACTCTGAGAGAGCCATATTCTCTCTGAGCATCTCCCTGTAGCCTTCCTTCTCCGCCTCTCCATCCTCCTCGCTGGTGCTGCCCAGGCTCTGGAACTCCTGCGGGTGTCTCTGGTAGTAGTTTTGGCGCACCCACTGTCTGATCTTGTCCCTTTCCTGCGTCAGCTTCTGCAGCCTCTCGGACGACAGCACCCTCACCCTGGCTATCACCGAGTCGAACTTGAAGACCCGCTCGAGGACGCACATGCATTTGCCGCACACAAACTCCCCCTGCCCGTCGCCCCGCAGCACAGACTGCCCCAGTATGTGGGTCAACACCGAGAGCAGATCCATTCCTTTGGACGGGGAGCTCAGGGATAACTGGGATTTGGAGAGAGACGCTGACGAACCAAGAGACAATGTGCTGCCTGTGAGGAGTAAAAACAAAGTTTGATTCAGGCGTTTCCTCAACAAGGACACAGTATGTGATTCATTTTATGCTCCAGACTCACCCCAGGGGCTGCTCTGCGAGGACCTGGACAGACTTCCTCCTCTGAGGGACTCTGTCGGGGTGTGAGGCTGACCATTCTTCTTATTTTGACCACCAAACAACCACCGCCTCTGGTTTCCCTGCAGGGCTCCGCCACACACTCGGCACAGGTCATTTTTACCTCTGGAGGACATCGTGGACGAATTGATGTCCCGTAGATGATGGAAAACCTGTGGATCAAAACAGAAAAATGCATTTACAGGAGTGGCTTAGAGCTCTAACCGATCTTTAACTGCACTGTCAGTCTTAATTACAGCAAAGAAGCATGAGAAAGCAGCCGGAGTTAATGCCAGGCTTCATTTTTCACATTAAAACCAGGTCAGAGGAAGTTTTGAGCCATCTTATCTAACCAGTTTGACATATTAAGTGTCTCCCTGGTGCTTTGATTTGTGATTTTCTTTTATCTCTCCCATGCATGGATGTTTTTTTGGCCTGCTTTATTGCAGCTTACATCTGCTGTGTGTTTACACTAGCTTCCCACAGGGCGGTACACGTCGTCGACCTTGAGCCACGCTGACAGTGAATTCAGTCCATGAATGAAACTTTTTTAAAGTCTCTCCATGAACCCTTTCGCCATTTCCAAATGGTTTTAAATGAAATATGAGACATCAATGAATCATTTTAACGCATTCAAGACAAGATAAGAGGATTTTTACGCACGGTTTTAACGCGAAAGTGTGTTTTCTGCACACGGAAACTGTGAGTTTGAACCAAATACATGATTTACCGTCTTTACGCATGACTTTTAGATGTTTTAATGCAACAGTTTAAAGCTGAAATCCTTTTCCGGGAAACACTAAACAGCATACAGACATGTCCACAAAGGGAAACTCTTCATCATCCAGTGGAAAATAGTTGAACTGTGGGTTTATTTTAAGCAGCCGAGGTGCCGCGGATTCACTGTGAAAGTCACGTCAGCCCGTGAAAGTGGAGCGTCAGTGTTTGTCTCAGCCTCAGTCTCCATAAATAAAACAATGATCATTCTTAGAAAGTATTTCTGGGGGGAGTCTTACGTTTGAGTCCTCGCCGGCTTCACGCGCTGAAAGTCATGCAAAAGTTTTAAAATCCGCCGTCACGAGAGGAGGAAGAAATCCTCATGTCGTCTCGTGTCAAATGAGTAAGTAAGTGATAGGTGACAAGTTCTGTCTTTTAGGTAAATCTCCACCGGGAACTGAGCTGCTGGAGTCACCACACACACACACCGGAGCAGCGGAAGAGAGGTGGTGGTGGTGGTGGTGGTGGGTGTCACCTTGCTGACGTCATCGGTCCTACCTGTTTGGAGCAGCGCGAGGAGGAGGTGTTCAAACATTGGCTGTTTGTTCTAAAAAAAAAGGAGATGTCGGCACTCCTCACCACACACACGTAATAAACTCTGGTGAATCTGAATTCTGCTACTGAAATTATCATAAAAATGGCTTATTTTCATAATTATAAGAAATATGAACACCGTTAAATATATGCCGAATTCACTATTAGCGGGTCCTGTTTGTAGTATATCAATGGATGTGCAGATAAATATCACGGGATAATTTTGAGACTGAAGAAGACTTTAAAATTTGATGATTCTCAGGCGAGTTCTGAAGCGTCTTTTCTCCATGATTTATTTAAGTGGATCTATGGACCTTTATTCACATTGAACATCATATATAATGATATGAAGAAGTCAAACAGCTAATATCTCATGATTATGACTTATTATTTCATAATTATAAGAAACTGGGTTTATTTGTGCCTGGAAAGTTGCAGTGATTTTGACAATCTGTGATTTACCAGTTTGATATTCTCTTATGAATCCAGTTCTTAGCCCATGTTTGTTCACACTTATGCACAGTGGCACCATTATCCTGTTTGCAGTGCACTCATGGATGTACAGAAAACTGTCACTGGATCATTTTGATACTGAACAAAAATTAAAATTATGATATTTCTCAGGTGAGTTCTGAAGCGTCTTTTCTTTTGGATCTATTGACTTTTATTCACAATAAACATGATATATAATGACATCCAGAGGAAGTTAAGTCACACTGGTTGATGTGAGTATGTGTTTCATGTCTGGATGTTCAGATATCACTGAGATGTTTTTGGTTTTGTAATAAAAAATAATGACATAATGTCTTAACCTTCTCTTGATAAAGTATCTCATACTTATGGCATCATTTGCCACAGAGATAAAGTAAGAAACAAAGTCACCGTTTTGAGAGAGGTTGCCATAATTATGACTTTGTATCCTATATATCATAGTTCACAACTCGGCCCCTCTGAATCAGTTCATTAAACAAAATCAATTGTATTGATTGATCACACACGCTGTGCTGCTTTAATCTAATCACGTGTAAAGGACAACAACATGCTGAAGGGCTGAGTGAACGTTGTCTTCACAGATTATCAGAACAAACATCCCAACAATGAAATTTAGATCAATTTGAAAATGTTAACAACGTCTAACATATTTATCAAATACAATAAAACACAGACGATCACTAAAAATGACTTTATATGATTTAAAAATGTGTTTAATGAGACTTCTATAGTCAATTTTAAGGCTGGACTTATATATTTTTCAATTCTGTGTTATTGTGTTTAATAATTACAACAACACAAAAAGCTGAATCAATAGATTCAAGAGTTGTTACACCTACACCTCTAACAGCCTCTAACATAAAATACTGTAATTCCCTTAAAAAGCTGTATAAATGTATAAATGTTTTGCTACTTTTTCTACTTATTATGTTTTTGTAGACCTTGGATACACATTATGCCATGACTGTTATTGTGTCTTACATATGGCAAAATATAGAAACAATCACACATCACTAAGCTGCCCTCTGCTGGTTGAAACTTTCCATAATTTGTGTCAGAAGAGCAAAGTTCACCCCAACAAAACTCCAGAGTGCCATAAACTTGCACTAGAGGGCAGCAAAAGAGTTATTGTATTGTCATTATGCATCGCTGTGTCCCTTCAGACAGTTACCTGTAATATTAAAGAACATTTGAGGATGTTTTTTTTTTTGAGGAAATTTAAAAATAAAGACTAATAAAAAAGTGCAAGACCATAATTTCTTGGTTGTGTATGACAGTGTTTTTTATCAGAAGAAAGTAAAAACATACAACAAACATATTTGCTACATTGAAAGCTGTTTTCAAGTATAAAGTCAGAACACAATCATTGAAAATCACATTTTACATTCACATTCAGTCATTTATCTGTTGCTTAGTGAAATAATTTAGGTACAAAATGAAAATATATTATAATTTTTTTTTTTACGTGAGCCACTTCTCGATGCAGTTTGTGAACACTGTGAAGTTGGAGTGCCACATAACGTGCTTCACTCCAGGCTGAACGCACGCCGACACGTCCCCACGAGCGTCCAGCGTCTTCAGGCCAAATGTGTCGTTCCTGTAAAACTGTCAGGAGGAGAGAAGATGGATTGTTACAAAATCCATCATTTCACACAGGGTGCTCAAAGAAGTGAGATAATTTACCATAGGTGCAGGGTTGTTTGTAACTTACCTCCTGGTTCTTCATTTCTACAATGTTTTCGTTGCTGTCATAGAATCCAAAGTGGCTGTTAAGTAAAAAGGGAAACAGTCAGTCGAGGTGAAGACGCCTCAAAAACCTCTGCTGCTATTCTGACTCACACTCAGCACACATTTTGAAAGCTCTGTCAGTAACTTTACTGACTCTAAACAGTCCCGTTCAGTTTTTAGGTTTAAGTTTAGATAAAATTCAGACTGTCAAGCCCAAATCCAAAGGAGAGGAGAGATATTGATGTTGGAGTGTGACCTGGCCTGCCTGCAGGCAACGCACTACTCTACTGAAGGTTTTTCCAGTTACATTTCAGGATATTAATATTTAGAGTCAGTATTCTTCTTAAAAACAAGTTAACATGAATTATTAATACATTAAGCAAAAGCAAATACAATATTTATATATATTAAAGTAATAGGTCTCTGTAAATGAAAACTTGTGTTAGTGTATAGGCTGGGGAAGCATTCATATATTTAAAGCAAGCAGCTATGGCTATGAAATGAAGCTGATAGAGAAGTGTCCAAAACTGCAGTTCACAGCAGAAATGTACTAGGATTTTTTTATATTAAGGCTTAAAGTTATGCATAATTAAGAGCGTGGTGGAGTCAGGATCATAGACAATATAAAACGTGGACATAGTATGCAACCTTACAGGTTTCTGAAGAGCCATTGTGTGGTGGCTCTGGTAGCCGGCATCGTGGCAGTCCTGCCTCCCCTGCCTCCTGATTAATCTAAATATTTGCAAAGACGTGCATCATGTGTGGACTTAAGGCAGGCCGGATGACGCCTGGGTGCTCATAAAAGCCATCTGTAAACGGGACCCAGCTGTTCAGAAACCTGAGAGTGACGTCACGGGTACTACATCCATGTTTGATACAGTCTGTGATTTAAAGGTTTGTTTTTTCCGTTAAGAAGAAAGAATCGCTGTAGTTCCCTTTTCTGTCATGATGCTTGTAAACAATATATTTATCAGATAGACATAAAAATAAAACTGTGATGACAGTCAAACCTGGACTGCCATGGTGTGATGACGTCGTCATCCGGTCCTCCAATCAGCACGAGCTTCTTGATGCGCAGGAAGTTTTGCCTCCATGCTGAGGACGTGAAATGAAGGAATAAATTTTTTTTTTCTTTTACAAAGCACATTTTTGCTGCTCATCCACATACTGAGTATGACAATAATTCATCTCATTACCTTTGATGTTGGTGTGCGGTTTGACGCCATTAAGCACCGGCAGAAAGTTGTTGCTCTGCAGGTATCGGGTCTGTTGGTGAGGGTCTGTGCAGAAAACATGTTTTTATAAGATCTATTCAAACCTTTTTTTTTTCTCAATTAAAGTTCAAGACGTCCTCAATCATTCTCACCGTTCCAGTAGTCACAAATAGAAATTTTCTGTCCCAGTTTGTTGTAGCAAATATGATACACTTTCTTCTTCATGTTTTCAGGAAACACCCGCTTCAGGTAGTCTGTGTCTGTGGAGCAAGATGGGGAAAAATGGAGAAAACATCATTATTCTCTGGAGGATGGAGGACAATGGGTTATCTAGACGGGCTTAAAACAAAGATTCCTGACCTCCATATTGTCCGGCCAGTGGTGATGACAGCGAGATGAAGGTGTCCACGTTGAGGTCTGGAGTTGTGGAGAGAAGTGCTCGGCAAATCAAACCACCTACAAAAGAGTCAGAACGTGAAGACTTTAATCTAACGTTTCTATTTAGTTTGGAGTGACATTTGGTAGCGGTGAACTGATTTTATAAGTGAGGCGAGGGTCGTCAGGATCATCAAAGTTCTCGCAGCCAAATTCACAATTTTAAAACATGTACAGTACAGTGTACGAGTAAATAATTAAGTACGGCCTGCCAGACATCATGGCCTTAAATCAGGAGAACAACCAGGGTTTTCCTGCATGCAAGTCGCTACATCTACAAACAGTGACATTGTACAAATACAGTGGATTCTGCAGGATAAACCAGATTTTGTTAAACTAGAAAGCCAACCTAGAAAGAGAAGAGAGGGAAAGAGTTCTTAGCTGAATTAGTTTGTTTGGATTTTACATTTTTTTTTCTTGTGGATTTCCTAAATTCATCTTCTGACGCTTTGGCAGCTAAATTATGAGCCAATGTTCCCGTCTGATAAACAAGAGCTCGGATAAAAACTGATGCATGATGATGATTCGACTCTCAAACTTAAATACTCAACTTCAGGGGCCCTTTGGGTCACATTATTTCTGGGCATCATTAATCTAATCTGGCCCATCTTAACTGCATTAACCCTCTGGAGTCTGAGCAATTGTCCACGATTGGTAGGAAGGTTAAGTCAAAGATGTGACATCGAGCCCAAACTCTACATGAAAAGTGTTCTTTGAAGTTGAAGTGGTAGGTCCATACTGTGTGCTTAAGAAAAAAGCCAGATGGGGTGCCTTGGTAGCTCAAATGGTAAAGTGTGCGTCCCATGTACGAAGGCCCAGTCCCTACTGCATGCCACGCCATCCCACCCTTTCTGTATCGCCCCAGTTTCATGTCACTCTTCAGTTCTTCTATTAAATAACAGTCTAAAAAAACAATGTGCACTATTAGCCTATTGGCCATGAGGAAGTGGTATTGAGACTTCCTCTTATTTGAGGTTAGATCTGCAGCATGGCACCAAATATGTTTGCAATCCTGTATAAAGTCAACCAACATCATAAAATTCAATAATATTCCTGCATTTACAATATTATAGTTGATAGTAGAATATCTTAGTTTAGTGTGCACATATTTGCTAATTTGTAAGAAGCACAAGCACAGCCGCTGCTGGAAATATCATCAGTTTGGGAGGTATTTGGTCTTAAACTGAAGGATTGGATGAGAATTGGACAGTGATTTGATTTCTAATTGAACTCTGTGTGTTTGTTTTATTGGATTAATGACTAATGTGTTAAACTTCAAATGAGGAAGGATTAATAAATAGGCTTCCAATAAGAGAAGACGAGAGGGTTCTGCTAAATTAGGAAAGTTACGGTAAGTGCTAACAAAACTGTGAACTTGTAAGTACCTGATAAAACTATTTTTAGGAAGAGCTTATAAATTCTTGATTGTTTTGATGTGAGTTTGCATGTTCCTCCCACAGTCCAAAGACATGCAGGTTAATGGTTGTTTGTCTCTATGTGCCCTGTGATGAACTGACGACTTGTCCAGGGTGTGCCCCGCCTCTTGCCCAATGCAAGCTGAGATAGGCTCCAGCGCCCTGCGAGCCTAATGTTGAGAAGCGGTTCTAGAAAATGAATGGATGGATGATTTTGATGCCAGCTGCTTTGGTTTCAGGGTCATGGTGCTGTGCATGCTGCATCGCTATCAAACTATTTTGACTCTGAAAGATGAAAATTAGACCACAGCTGTAAGTCTCAGTGCTAAAGAGCACATATGAGACACAAACTACAGATCTCTGTATGCAAGAAATGTGGAAGTGGAAGTTAAAGGCGGGAAAGTGTGTGTGTGTGTGTGTGTGTGTTTGTATATTGAGCAGGGGAGTCCTTGTGAAATGACAAATAAATCTATACATATATAATAGATATATATATATATATATATATATATATATATTCCAACATATTCATGTAGTTATTTTGTCAAACTGGCCTTCAGGATCAGACACTCTGTCCCTCTTCGCTCTGTGTCATCTCCTGTCGTCCTTGTACTCTAATATTATTATACAGTGAGAGTTTATCTCGGTGTCTGACAGACTGACTGACGCCTCTTTTCTCATTCACCACATCTTTGCATTTTATGTATGAAGTGACTGTCAGGGACGAACATGGAAAGTTGTTTAGGGCTGAATGATGCCTGATTGCTCAAATAAGCTACCTGTGGCTGCAACTACCTGTCAATCAAAGCGGTCACGCTGTTAATTCTTCATAACTTTAAGCCCTAATATAATTTAAAAAAGGTGAGTTCTATAAAAATTCACCCTCAGTACAGTTGTTATAAACGGGGAAATTAGCTATAGAGACCAAAACTGTTTGGTCCAGGTACCAGGCTGTAAACATGTTTATTTCTGCTGTGAAGTTGGACATTTTAACATGGGGACTTATGGAGATCGACTCATCTGTAGCCAGCCTCAAGTGGACGTTTGAGGAACTGCTACTTTTTTGACACTTCTGCACTGGCTTAATTTCACAGCCACAGAGGCTGCCCAGTGCCTACATTATCCACAATGCGGTGTGTTATGCTAGTGGCAGCTAATGTAACTTGTGAGCCTCAATCAGAGACGAGGAGCAGGCTAAAGGGGTCCGCGGAGGGGGCGTGATGCATCAGCAACGGCACACACAGATGGCAGCCACCACAGAGCCGGGCAGCAGAACGTGGTGTCGTATGTACAGAATAAATAAAGTTTTGAAACGGTTCCTGGTCTGGTGTGTTTCCAGTGCTGAAGTACCCACGGTGGCAGAAGACTTGCCACAGGGTCTGATAAACTCACAGATCAGTCTTTCTAACTCCATTTTATTGACTCGAGCAACATTCCTAGGGGCAATTTATCACTTTGCACAACTCCCTCTGGAGGCTATAACCAACTCCCAAACACCTGGAAACAGACTGATGGGAAAAACCAGTGGAGTTCCCCTGAATGTTTTTGGACTGTGGGAGGAAAACCATACCTGCTGTGAAGCAACCGTGCTGACCACTGAACCACTGTGCTGCCCTCCTGTCATATCAGAGATATCTATCACCTGTTCCTAGATTAACATGTTTGTTTTCCATCAAGTACTGTGTACACACGACTCTATAAATAGCAGCTTTTTTATAGCAGGTTTTCTGGGTGTTGGTTTGCATCTTTATTTAGAAATACACACCATGTGAAACTAAAATATTTAGGGGGTTTTAGGAGGTCCATCTACAAGAGAGCACCACAATATGACATAATAATGCAGGATCCTGTTCATATTGTACTTTAGTGGGGCAAATTCACAAAGATCTGTGAACCTAGGGCCTTTTGGTGTCACTTCGGTGCAGTTTTCCACTTTGCCTGGTGGGAAAATCAGCTCTTAGTGTTCACTTTTTAATGTGTTTTGGTACATGGCTGCACATACATGCTGTGTTTGTGTGAATGAGAGAAAGGACCTTGTGAAAAGCACAGAAGATGGACGCCATCAGGAGCCTTTTGCGTAATGGGGTAGATCGCTTTCCTGAAGCCTTGGACTTGCTTCCACAGTGGCTTCAGACTGGCCAGGTTGTCATACAAGTCAATTAAAGCCACCTGGGTGCCTGGATGCACCTGGGAATCAAAATTTAAATAAAGGAAGTGAGTACCAGCAGAGCAGGAACAGATTAACAGGATCACATGAGTATTGATCAAATCAACTGCCATGATCATATCAGACAACTCAACCAGATGTGGACTGTAGAGAAGTGATCTTGATGATTAGAAAATGACACAGGAACAGAAATCAACACCTTGAAACTGCTGATTTTCACTTCACTGGAAAGTGGTGATGGTGAAATGGGAAGTCTGACACTTGCACAGTTTAAATTTATCACAATGAAACTTTTACTCCACTACTTTTATTTGATAACATTACTAACTAGTTACTTCGCAGCTTCAGATTATCTAACTTAATAAATCATTAAGTTTTATGATAGATTACTGTAAATTGAAATCAAACCTAACATTGTATGGGGCAAATTATAAGAAACGATATACCAGAAATCTGGTCTGCATACGCACTGGTCTGTACTTATACATTGCCTTTATAGTCTAGAACACTCAATGTGATGTCTTACACCATGTATCACATTCACTTATTCCTATTGGCTACCATGCAAGGTGCCAACTGCTTTGGGAGCTATTTGGGGTTCAGTATTTTGCCCAAAGACGTGCAGACTGGAGGAGGTTGGGATTGAACCGCTGATTTGTTTACGACTCCTTTTACCTTCTAAGCTACTTAAGTGGGAAAGGGAATTGAACATCAAACATACAATTTAAAATCACAACAGTACTGATTAAATCAACTGCCGTGATGACTGTCCCTGTCTTGAAATAAATGACATGACAGTGTTATCAGGCAACTCAATCAGGCGTCGGCTAGGAAATAATCACATTACAAGACAAGAGAGGATGTAGAAATTGGTGGTAAATGGACTGTGCTTATCATCTTTCTAGTCTGCACTCAGATGTCACATCACATTCATATTTCAAAACCTTTATTTATCTGACATTTATTTAAGGACTTTTTATAGGAATTTATACAAAATAAATTATCAGAGACTGTTATTGTACGGTAAAAAACTGTAATATTTCATGTCAGTTGTACGGAAAACCGTAATATTAAGAAAACATATATACCCTATTTACTGTGGTAAAATTTTACAGTGTTGTTTGAGAACCAGCGTTTTAAAGTGCTGGAGGAAGATCATTCAAATTCTGCAAATTCTTCTGCTAACAGGAAGGCCATTACAAGAAAAAAGTTTAAGATGGACCCAGACACAGACAGGGAGATAAAGTAGTTATAAATAACTGCTTCCACTTTGTGTAAACTGTGGCCTCTTTCTTGTACTTGCATGTGTATAAACGTGTTAGATAAAGAACTTTAGCTGCACATTAAAGTGATACTAACATATAATACATAACTAATTATAAGATCACACAATACACACACATTATTCTTGGTCATTGCACATGGAGTACTTTCACTTTTGCCACTTTAAATACATATAAAGGCGAATATTTTTGTACTTTTCCTGAAGTAACCTGTTGTATTCAAGACTTTTGCGTGTAATATTAACACGTCCTACCTTGTCTATGTACATAGACAGCGTCTTGAACTGCTTTGGTCCATCAAAGATACCATGCACGATGATGACAGGCTTGTATGCGTCAATGCAAACCCCTGTCAGCAGTAGCCGCAGCAGGAGGAGCGACACCGGTGATCCCCGCATGATCTGCGGAGCTTGCATGCACTCTATCCGGGCACAGGTGAGCGCTCTATCCGAGCAGAGAGGAGGAGGACCCGGAGACTTGATGAGATCTTTACCCGTGCTGGTGAGGGATTATCATAGAGACCATGTGCGCGCTTGCTTCCTGATTTCTGTGTGTCGTTTGTGATCATCTCTCACATCCGTCTTTTAACACGTCTGACATGAGTAGTGCCAGCCCACCTCATCAGATCTTTATTACACCATGACTTTAAAATGTGCATAACTTACTCATTTAATGTTTTATTGTCATTCTAACAGTGATATTATAATGATATTATTACTGCTGAATTGGGTCCAAGTTAATAGGAATCAGTGTTATTGTCTTAGCCTATACACACAAAGCCAACCCTAAGCTTTTGGTGGCCCTAGACAAGATTTCATGTGTGGCCCCAAAACAATCACACTGCTAATAATTGAATGAGGTAACACACAGGCAGTGTTGTAGTCAAGACCAACTAAATCCAGACCAAGTCATGACCAATACCAGAGTTTATTCGGACTGAGACAAGACCAAAACTTTGAGGGGCTAAGACCAAGTCATGATTAAGACCAAGATCAGACAGTGTATAGCCTAAACTCACCTCATTAAGCATTGCCTTAAAGTATTTATGAACTATTTATGTATTGTATAAAGTATTTATGTTTTGCAGAAAAACTCTCAGCCAAGAAACAGAAGACGGTGAAAGAGATCTTAGCTGAACTAGTTTATCTGGATGAGTCAGATTTGTTTTTTCGATTGTTATGTGAGAATTGCTTTCAAAGCAGTGACTCACAGTCTCCTGTTGCACCGCGAGAGAAATATGAATCTGTAGATGAATAGACGTGTGGCGTGAGAGCTATGTGGGTCTCATAATCATATTGTGCGAGAGTTGGCAGCCCCTGAGTAGGTCAGCTTTACACAGTGCAAAGTGAGGAGTGAGCAACATAGAAAGTCATAACAAATGCAGGCCCTAAACCACCGCACTGTTTATGAAAGCGACCGACCCTGCATACACAAGGAGACAACAGAGCTGAACAAAGAAGATTTATATACGTAGATATATATATGTATAAGGAGCAACAATGACCATCAACACGTAGGCTACAACAATAAGCCATCTCCGACTTTATTTACTTGATTACTGTGAGAAAAGTGATTCTTCACTAGACCTGGTGTGATCAGGGGGAAGTTCAGTTATCTCTCATAGTCTCAAAGTCTTCCCATAAAGAGGAATCTTACCTTTATTGTAACCACCAAGGTACTTAACAGAAACTCCTCACTTCTCATAACAAAAACTCAGAATCTGAGGTACCTCACTAACAAGTCTGAGATGTAATGAATACATTTTGTCTATATTGTGTGTGGAAATATGAATAAAGCAACGTACACCTGGGCAGGCCATCAGTTCTATGCTTACACAAAGAGACAAACAACCATTCACGCTCATAATTTAGAGCCACCAATTAACCTATGAACCTGCATGTTTTTGGACTGTGGGAGGAAGACACGTAGACAAGGGGAAAACAATCAAACTCCACACAGAAATGCCCAAGATGGTTGGTGGATTCGGACCAGGAACCTTCTTGCTGGCTGACAGTGCTCCTCATCAGCATTTACCTTGGTACTTCAGTACTACACATACAAACTATAAGTCAATAGCACTAAATTTGGCTGAATTGTAAAAGGTATAAGTGGTAAAATGAAGAGCAGTTGGGAAGCTGGAAGAGCTTGGTGAACTGAATCGAATGATCCGGCTCACTAAAAAGAACCTGAACTTCCCATCACTAGGAGCATCAAAATGATTTAAAATCAGTTTATTTTATGGTAGAAAAGTTACAAAATGTTGCATTAAAGTCAAGTTTAACTGTCACATATAATCATACGGGTAGAATTACAACGAAATATATCAACAAGCAAAGAGGAAAATAAGCAAACTCCACACAGAAATGCCTAAGATGGTTGGTGGATTCGAACCGAGAATCGAATGATCAAACTCACTAAAAAGAACTGAACTTTCCATCACTAGGAGCATCAAAATTATTTATTTTATGGTAGAAAAGTTACAAAATGTTGCATTAAGTCAAGTTTAACTGTCACATATAATCATACGGGTAGAATTACAACGAAATATATCAACAAGCAAAGAGGAAAATAAGCAAACTCCACACAGAAATGCCTAAGATGGTTGGTGGATTCGAACCGAGAATCGAATGATCAAACTCACTAAAAAGAACTGAACTTTCCATCACTAGGAGCATCAAAATTATTTATTTTATGGTAGAAAAGTTACAAAATGTTGCATTAAAGTCAAGTTTAACTGTCACATATAATCATACGGGTAGAATTACAACGAAATATATCAACAAGCAAAGAGGAAAATAAGCAAACTCCACACAGAAATGCCTAAGATGGTTGGTGGATTCGAACCGAGAATCGAATGATCAAACTCACTAAAAAGAACTGAACTTTCCATCACTAGGAGCATCAAAATTATTTATTTTATGGTAGAAAAGTTACAAAATGTTGCATTAAGTCAAGTTTAACTGTCACATATAATCATACGGGTAGAATTACAACGAAATATATCAACAAGCAAAGAGGAAAATAAGCAAACTCCACACAGAAATGCCTAAGATGGTTGGTGGATTTGAACCGAGAATCCAATGATCCAACTCACTAAAAAAAACCTGAACTTCCCATCACTAGGAGCATCAAAATTATTTAAAATCAGTTTATTTTATGGTAGAAAAGTTACAAAATGATGCATTAAGTCAGGTTTAACTGTTACATATAATCATATGGATATAATTACATCGAAATATATGAATATTACAACACTGTTGTATGTTTCTGAGTTAATTTTGAAATAACGGTCGACGGTTGCCCTAGGGGGCAGTAACGGTCGCCTCTCGCGCGTCCCGCTTCTTCGTCTCGTGACGTATTTCCGCTTTCGACCTCAGCGTGCGTTGAGTTAAGTTAGCACAACATGCATTGATTGTGTTTATTTATGTGTTTTGTTTTTTTAGTATTTTCGGGGACAAATAAAGCCACGGATATATATTCTTACATGGCTACGGACGGGTGGATTTATCTATTACGTGCTGTGCGCTGCAGCTAAAAGCGAACAACTTATTCGTAGCTGGAGTTAGCTCGGCTAGCTCAGCTAACTCCTCTATCGTGACAACAACGTTTAAGTAAACGGTAAGTAAAGTTTAAATATATGTTTTTATATATATATATATAATACAGCTACACAATGCAGAGGACACACGGACAGGACCACACTGATGTATACATGCAGATAAATGTAAATATAAAGCTGAACAAACGTTAAATAATGAAGCTTAGAGGACACTTAGGTTGAACCTGTTCAACTGACATTAACTGCCATTAACTGACATTAACTGACATTAACTGACGTCCACGGTGTTTTCGTCTTTCGACACTTCTACAGAGGTTTTCATACAATTATATGTTTTAGCACCGAGGTTATAGACAGTCTGCATTATAGTGAGAGGTTGTGTTTATATTTATGTAAGAAAAATCCTCCATAGAGGAAAGTGGGTGAGAGAAGGACGTTAGTAAAGTCAATTTATTTATATATCACATTTAAATATAACGAGACATTGCCCAAAGTGCTGCACAACATCAAAACAAAATAAAATACAGTAGAAAGAAGGAAGAAAAAAGTAAATAAATAAAACAAGTTAAAGAGCAATTTAGCAATTGCATAGAGTAATGGATGGTCATAGATACTGTAGAGAATAACAGAATTGAAAATTGATCAACTCCTTAAAACGCCAGCGTGAATAAATGTGTTTTTAATCCAGATTTGAAGGCTGGTAGCCTGATCCACAGTTCCTTGGAGCTGCCACTGAGAAAGCCCTGTCGGCCCTGAGCGCCAGTCTACATCTGGGAGCTACTAATAGTTGTTGGTCGACTGACCTGAGCAAGCGATGTGGGATGTATGAGATCTGTTAGATAGACCGGGGCTAGACCATTTAGCCATTCATAGACAATCAGTAGTAGTTTATAGTCAGGTCTATGAGGAACTGGTAACCAGGATATGACACATGTGGGGTCCCTGAGTAGCTCCTTTCATTACAATTACTTACCATGTGCAGTATTATTTATATCATGGCCACTTTACCTTTAGTTCTCGTTTTGCACGTCTGCACACTTGTTTGTTGTTTGCCTGTTTGTTTGTTTGTTTACTGTATAGGCTGAAGGACACTTCTGTCTGTTCGTTGTGTTTGCCCTTTTTTATTTTTATTTCTGTAGTGTATGTTACACATTTGTGTATAATGCAGTCCAGTACAACTCCACAACAAATGTAAATTTTCTGTAAGAGCTGCTGCTGTATACTTTTTTAGTTGTACCCATATATAAGCAATAGCAACTTGTCATTGTCACTGATTCTCTGCGAGTAGTACTTCTTGCCGCGCTAACATGTCCTCGTTGCACTATACCTTGATTGTTTCCCTTTTTGTAAGTTGCTTTGAATGAAGCACCTTTTGTAGCCACCAAGTTGACTTACAGATGTTCTTGTGTTGTGACTGCTCTCTCATCAGGCACCATGGCCAACCTAGAGCAGTGGGTGAGTGACCGTCTCCATGACATCCTCGGGTTGAGCGACAGATATGTGTCTCAGTTCATGATCGGCACTGCTCGCAAAGCGTCCAGTTCTCAGGACTTTGTGACTCGTCTTGAGCAGACGGGCACGATTGACATCGACCCGAGTGTGATTGCCTTTGCACAAGAGCTCTTTGAAAAGGTACGTTCATCAAATTCTGCTTTTTTATTGCTTGGGAGGGAGAAGGAGTTGTTTGCATTTTCAGCATAGGAACAAAAACCTCTAACAACCTGTGTTAACTCTCTGTGTTTTAGATTCCTCGCAAGCAGGTCGTTGAGAAACCGTCCCGGGCGATGGAGCGGGAAGCCATCGAAATGGACAGGAAGAATCGGACGTACACGTTACTGGAGGACAGCGACAGTGATGGAGATGATGTGAAGGAGAAGCAGAAAGGGAAAAAGAAAAGCAAAGACAAGGACAGAGGAAACAAGAGGAAGCACATCAGACAGAAGAAAGCGAGCGAGTCGTCAAGTGAGGATGAAGCACCTAAAAGGTAATCCAGATATTTGGTATTGAGCTGAGCTTTACAGAGCTTTTTAGTTTGAATGTTGTACAGAAGCTGCGGTTTGATGCATGTTTTTTTTCTTACATCAGGGGAAATTCAAGCCAGAAGGACTCCAAAGTAGAGGAGGAAGAGGAAGAGTGGGAGAAGGAAGAGAGAGAGCGACAGCACGACATTGAAGAGAGAGACGCTTTTGCTGAACGTGTGAAGCAGAAAGACAAAGACAAGACCCGCAACATAGCAGAGAGGACTGACAAAAAGGTGTGAGACGAGAGAATTTACAACACAGCTCATACGTTTTGTTTTTATGTCATGCTGGTAAACACCTTCAACTGTTGTTTGTTTTGCTCCAGGCTTATGAGGAAGCTCAGAAGAGGCTGAAGATGGCTGAAGACGATCAGAATAATATGGTAGGTGCTCTGAGTTATGAACAGAATATTCTTCGACTGTTGCATCTAGTTCCATATCCATGTGTGCTAATATTTTTCCTTTGTCTTTCCCTCTCCAGTTGCCAGAGTTGAGGAAGCGCTCTCGCTGGGATTATCTAAAGAAGAGAGAGGCCGAGAAGCTGGAGGACCTAGAGGCCGAGATCAATGATGACGAGTACCTTTTCTCTACAGACGACCTCACTGAGAGGGAGAAAAAGGAGTTGGAATACAAACGCACCCTTCGGGATCTGGCTAAAGATTACAAAAAGGCTGGTGCCAAAGAACAGGAGGAGAGGAAGAACAGATACTATATGCCGGAAGAGAAGAGAAGCAAGGTAGGCAAGAGGGATGTCACACACTGACACATATATGTATCGCCTGCTTGTGTGCATCGGTTCTCTGGTTCAACTCTTTCCCTCCCTCCTTCTCTGTGCTGTCCAGGAAGTGCCCCAGAGGGATCTGGAGCTGGAGGAAACTCCCATGGAGCTGGGAGGAGAACAGGGCCGCTGGGAGGAGGAGAGGCTGAAGACGGCCTCCCTCAGCTTCGGGGCCAAGAGGGAGCGAGAGCAAGGGATGAAGCACGAGCAGGAGAAGTACCAGCTTATCCTGGAGGAGGATGAGATGATCGACTTCGTCAGCACTGCCATTACGATGAAGGGAACTCGGAACGAAAAGGTGGAGTTTTCAATCTGCAGTCAAACAGCTTTTATCATTGAGAGTGGAAATGCAGTTTTCTCTGCGAGATCCTGACTCTTCCTGCCACTGTGAATAAAGTTGGTTCGAAGGAGTTCTCCACCGATTTTCCCCAAGTCTATTTAGCAGTCTTGGGGAGTACTAATGCATATGTTGTAAAAAAGCCTTATGGTGCTCCAGGGGGAGCTGTGTGTGGAGTGTGATAAATCACCTCAAGTGATGAGTCAGCGTCAGTCGGAGTTGAAAAATTACAAGTTTGAAAAATGACACATCAGGAGGTGTGGAGCTAGAAAGGAGAGCAAAACCAAGGAGACCAAACTCTCGCAGATCATTGTGGGTATTGTAGTCATCAGGTCTTGACAGGAGATAATAATGCATAGAAACAAAGAGACGATCTCTGTTTCTGCTGCGTTGGTTATGATCATTTTTTAAACCGCACACGTAAAACAACATTTCTGAGGCGATGAAAACAGCGTAACTTTGTGATTGACTTTCTGAGCATTGAAGAAAACCCTGTACTTGTATTCTTTTTACAAACATGAGAAGGCAGCTAGATAAAGGGAGTATAATCCTGCAACAGTCAGTGTGTCGAGCAAGTAACAAATCCTTCCAGTGCCTACTCATTGCATGTAACTGTGAAAAAGATAACATAAAAAAAAATAATGTGTGAACTGAAGTGACCTTTTCTTCTGACCCTGTCGTGTTCAGGATCAGGATGCCCCGGCTCTGTCCCAGGCGGAGCTGAACAAACAGTCCATGCAGGAGGTCCGACGCAGCCTGCCCATCTTCCCCTACAGAGAGGACCTGCTAGCTGCCATCAACGAGCACCAGATCCTGGTCATTGAGGGGGAGACGGGCTCCGGAAAAACCACCCAGATCCCACAGTACCTCTTGGAAGATGTAAGTGCAGAATCTCATAATATATCATCATGTAACCGTGATCACTACAAGGCGAGCGCGACTGTGTAGTAACAAGGAAAATTAAAGGTAATCAAAGTCAGTGATAATTTCTGCCCCCACATTTTCTCACCATCTTCACCCTTTTGATCCCACAAATGTTAACCAAGAAGTCAGTGTGATTTAAAGCCAGCATGTGGAACTCATTCATACTCATAGACAAAGATAATACAATAATTCACCACTTCGGAAATATTCAGAATTTTCCCTTGATGACGTTAGAGTACTCTAATTACTTTATTCGTGTAACGTGTAATGTGTCACGTAACAGCTTTTCAATTGTGGAAGTACGCACGTTATTTTCAATTCGCCAGCGAAAAGGACAAGAACACAACGGTAAAATGCACACTCTGCGTTGGTGAAAAGCTTCTGTCGACCGCAAAAAATTCCACTTCCAATTTAAAAAAACATCTTGTATCCAAGCTGACTGTCTTTCCTGTTAATGTTATCCTGCAGAGTTAGTTTGGTTGGATGACTGACATTATTTATTGTCAGGACGTCTCGGTGCATTTAAAGGAGGCTGTGTGTCTGTGTCAGTTAAGTTGCAGCATGTGCGAGGCGCTGAAAACGGCTTTTAATTTTTGGTTACTTTTATTCATAGGTGACGCTGTAACGTAACAGATTACTTTTAATTGATGGTAACGTTGTAACCTAACTACTTTCCAAAGTAACTATACCCAACACTGAAAGCTACAGCCTGATAACAGAATCCACCTGAACCGCACTAAACATTATATTTGATCTGTTTCTGTGATTGCAACACAAAAAACAATGTGTAATAATGACACGGTAGTTTTACTTCCTGGAACATTAACCAGCGCAGACTCCCGATCAGAACATTTCATAACCTTCACGTTCTTGTTAGTTCTAGAGGTCGAGGCTTTATCACCTTTGGGCAGAGCTGGGCCAGCTGTTTTCCACTGTAGCTTCATATTTAGACACACATGGGTGTTGTTGATCGTGATCGTTTCCCAAAATGTTGAATTATTCCTTTATCTGCTGCCTGTGAGATTTGTGGTTTTTCTGAGTAACCAAAACACGGAGCCTCCGCAAAGGCGTGCTGCTGTTTGCAAAAGTAAACTCCAAAGCGCGTTCACTCATAACCTCTGCAAACAGACGAGATAACTGGCAAAATGAATCTGCCCTTCAACCTGTTGTCACTCTCTCAGGGCTACACTAAAGGAGGCATGAAGATCGGATGTACGCAGCCTCGCAGAGTGGCGGCCATGTCAGTGGCAGCCAGGGTGGCACAGGAAATGAGCGTCAAGCTCGGGAACGAGGTGAGTTTGTCGCATGAATTATGTTTTATACCGTATCAACTTTTGTTGGCTTCGTTGTTTTTATATGAACTTTATTGGCTCGTCCAGGTGGGCTACAGTATTCGCTTTGAGGACTGCACATCCGAGAGAACGGTGCTCAAGTACATGACAGACGGCATGCTGCTCCGAGAGTTTCTCACCGAGCCCGACCTGGCCAGTTACAGGTAACGCAAAGATGGGACTCACTAACTGGACTTTTAATGGAAAGTTGTTCTTTAACTTTGTTGTTGACTAGTCATGTCATTTGAAGTCCTCGCTGCTGTTGTGCTCAGTGATCCCCTCTCTCTCTTCCTCCCTTCAGTGTGGTCATCATAGATGAAGCCCACGAGCGAACGCTCCACACAGACATCCTGTTTGGTCTCATTAAGGACATCGCCAGGTTCAGACCGGACCTGAAGGTGCTGGTGGCCAGCGCCACTCTGGACACCGAGCGCTTCTCCTGCTTCTTCGACGAAGCGCCTGTCTTCAGGATCCCTGGCAGGAGGTTCCCCGTCGATATCTTCTACACTAAAGTAGGAGCTGGTTTTTTGAATGCTTAATACAGCGCACATCACACTAATTAATGAGCAACGGGTTGTTGTTGTTTAGAGACAGGTTTACAGACTCTGTGTGGGTCAAACTGTTCTGTTAACGTCTTTATCTGTGTGTTGTGTTGTCAAGGCTCCAGAGGCGGACTACCTCGAAGCTTGTGTGGTGTCGGTGCTACAGATCCACGTCACCCAGTCTCCTGGAGACATCCTGGTCTTCCTCACTGGACAGGTATTGTTTATAGTTTTAGTATCAAACATGAATCATTTAAAAAGATGTTTTACTTGTTGTTGGAGACTGATCACCTTAAAAAGTGGTTGTATCCGCAGTAAGGCTGCTGTCACTCCTGAACTGTTTGTTGTTGCCGGCTCAGTTCAGTTTTTTTAAAGCTGACATAAACAAACTGGTGTGAACTAAGGATAGATAAACTTTTAACTAGTATACAGTATACCTGAGCAATGAACAACCTACACTGTTAATACACAGATGGGTTTGTTTCTATAAATTTGAAACATTAGCAACAACGTCTAATATTTTTTCTTAGGTCTGAACCAAACGAGCCGAACTACAGCTGCGACCTGAATTACCCTCGCCAGGGTTCTTGTTACTTATCCTTGTGTGTTGGTTGTGTCTTTAACCTCTTTCCCTTTGTGTGCCTGTCTTGCAGGAGGAGATCGAAGCGTGTTGCGAGATGCTCCAGGAGAGATGCAGGCGCCTCGGATCAAAGATAGCCGAGCTGCTCGTCCTTCCCATCTACGCCAACCTGCCATCAGACATGCAAGCAAAGATCTTTAACCCCACTCCACCTGGAGCGCGTAAGGTGAGACGGATGTTTTATTTCTGCGCAGAATACTTAAGGGAAACTGTTATTGTGTGCTCATACAATCAAACCTGGATGGTAGTAGGTCACTGTAGGATTAATATTTCACCTTGGCAGGCACAAAATAGTCAGTAATCTACGACAACAAGTGTATTTCTCCTGAGCAACAAAAATGAAGACAATAGCTCTCTGCTATCTGTTTACTGCACTATTTGCGTAATAAGCAACAGCCTTCTCATATTTACCCAGATTAAATGTCCATGCTATTGTTTACCAATAGAGGCTGCTGTAGCACAATGAGA
Organism: Larimichthys crocea; assembly: GCF_000972845.2. Classification (NCBI taxonomy): domain Eukaryota; kingdom Metazoa; phylum Chordata; class Actinopteri; family Sciaenidae; genus Larimichthys; species Larimichthys crocea. Next base: position 32,864,242 of record NC_040023.1, read on the forward strand.
TGTGGTAGAGAGACTTGGTATCCTGTCTTTTTGGCACTATTTGACAGGTGAAAGCCTCGTTCTGATGTTTTTATCACATCCTTGTCCTCTATTGTTGAACGGCTCTATTTAATCGTCGCACTACTTTTGTTTGAGCCGTGCTTGCTCACTTTTATCTCACCGTGTATGTGTGTGTGTGTTCTCTCCCCTATCGATCGTAGGTAGTGGTGGCTACCAATATAGCAGAAACCTCACTGACCATAGACGGCATCATCTACGTCATCGACCCGGGCTTCTGCAAACAGAAGAGCTACAACGCCCGTACCGGCATGGAGTCGCTCATTGTCACGCCTTGCTCACGGGTAACTGCGCACGTTTTAATGTTTAACAAGCGGGAAGGAAAGCGAAGAGAGAAGTGGATTTTATCTAGACGACGACAAGCTGTGATATCGCTTTATAAAAAAAGTTTGATTGGAGCAGTGGATGAGGCAGCTATTGCGTGTGTGTGTTTGCGGTTTCTAAACGTTTCGCTGTGTGTTTCCACTTCCATTTGTCAGGCTTCGGCCAATCAGAGAGCAGGCCGTGCAGGCAGAGTGGCTGCTGGGAAATGTTTCAGGCTGTACACGGCCTGGGCCTTTAAACACGAGATGGAGGAAACGACTGTGCCGGAGATTCAGAGGACGAACTTGGGAAACGTAGTCCTGCTGCTGAAGAGTCTCGGTGAGAGCAGGAGGCACTTTTGTGTTTGATTTAATGACGTTTAAGCGATTAAGTTTGATTAGTTGATTCATTATTTGGTTGCTATGACGGTGCGATAAGCTGACGTGTTTTTGTTCACAGGTATAAATGACCTGATTCACTTTGACTTCATGGACCCTCCTCCTCATGAGACTCTGGTGTTGGCTCTGGAGCAGCTGTACGCCCTGGGAGCACTCAACCACCTGGGAGAGCTCACCAAGGTACAAACTCGTTTATCAAACTTCCAATTACACTTAAAGCGGTTATAATTGATATTAGCAGCGTTACTCATGTTGACGAACCTGCTCCACCCGGCTTCCCAGAGCTTCATAGTGAGTTTCAGCTCATTGTTTGGCTCTGTAGCTGCAACGTTTTCTGGTTCACTCTCGCTGCTCTCACAGCAGGAAACCAACTCTACACTACCTGCTCAGCCGGACCGACAAGACTCAGCTACAACCTAGTGCACAAAGTCAAGAATTTAGCAAGAGGAGTCGGATATTTCATTCAGGAGGTGCCAGAGACCAAAGCAGCCTAAGGAGAGCTGCTCCTGTAGACAGCTGTATTGATTTTAAAATAGGAGCACATCCATCAGGTGACTGAAAAATGCAGCCGAACCGCCTCCTGTGTAGACATTTAATATAGACACATTTATCAAGCTTACTCTTTACTTTAATGGTTAAAAGCAGCTCGCAGGGAGTTTCACATGATTATTCACATGTGTGCTGAGGGCAGGAAACGTATACGTGATTTGATGTTTATTTTAATAAATTAAACATAAATCCTTAATGTCTCTAGTAGCAATTAACAACAATGACCAATGCTTTCTCTCAAACCATTGGACACCAAACACTATTTTGCAGTGTAAATTATTGCAAGCTACACAGAGATTTAGAAGCAAACTAAGCCAGAACACAGCAGGTAGAGTGTCAGAGTTCGGTCCCAAGGTTATCCAGGTGGATTTATATCTGGATAAGTCTCAGTTTCAGAGACATTTCAGGCTGACAGTGGAAGTTTGCCCGATCTGAGCGTCTGATTGGTGGCCACAGTGTGACGTCAGGCTGCGTTTTTCCAAACGTTTGCAACCAGCTCGACTTCTCTTCTGCATGTCACTGCGTTTTTAGAGTCGGTACACTGCTTAAAAGAAAGAAGTCGAGTCTGTCCAGTGTGCGACACCCCAAAAAGCCCTACACCCACAGAAATGAATGGAACAACCAACCCCAACAGTCTGTTTATAAATAAAATGTGTTGAACCGTACGTAACATTAGTAAATGTAAGGGCTTCAACCAACTATTATTTTTATCATTTTTGATTTTAGCGATTATAAACTATAAAAAGATATTCATTGTTCACATTCAGTTGTTTGACATTTTACTTAAAAGGGAACTAACAGGACTGTTTTCAAACTTCCTGTTAAAGTGATCGCATTTAACAGCTGATGTAAGATCTCTGCCTGCCTGTGAGAAAAAACATCTTGAACTTGTGTCACAGAGACAGAAACCTTTTTGTTTTGACTTCTATAATCTACGTCTGTCTTCACGCTGCTTATTTGAATGACATGTTGCACATACTTGATGCCTGTGTCACCGTGGCTTCCTTGATCGAATGTGCTGATATGTGACAGGGATGACTCATGTTCATAATGTTTATTTATATCTTGTCCTGTTAATGGAGGATTTTTTTGACGCACTACATCTTTAGTGTCTGCTAAAGTACAGGCTGTTGTTTATTAAATTAATGGATGCATTATTTAATTGTTTAAATGTATTTAACTTTTTGTTCTCGTTCTTCCGGGGTCAGCTGGGTCGCAGGATGGCTGAGCTACCAGTGGACCCCATGCTGAGCAAGATGATCCTGGCCTCTGAGCAGTAAGTCTCCAGTCTGATATGAGCATGAGTCTTTACTATAGAGGTCCAAATATCTGCGCCTGGAACCAAACTGGGGCCTAAACTGAAAGATGAGACAAGCTGATTGTTTTAAAGTTAATTTGTCAAAAAAAAATCTTAGTGCCTTACCTCTTGTAACAGTGGTAACCTACTCTGTTTAATGTTAAACAGACCCGGGAAGACTTCTACTTCACAATATGCTCTTTTGGCAGAGCACATAATGTATTAAATCACTGAGAAACACTGAAACTCTTCGAGCCTCGTGCTCGTCCAGTTCTTGGTTTTTAAGCTGTGGTTTGGGGTCATGAAGTCAGGAGTGAATACAGAAAATCTCGACTCGACGAGAGGTTGATGTTTACAGTCGTCTCGTTTTTTTGTTTTTTTTTTTCACAGATACAAGTGTTCAGAGGAAGTGTTGACGATAGCGGCTATGTTGTCGGTGAACAACTCTATTTTCTACCGGCCCAAAGACAAGGTTGTGCATGCCGACAATGCCAGGATGAACTTTGTGGTGCCGGGCGGAGACCACCTGGTGCTGCTCAACGTCTACACACAGGTATAAACAGCAGCAGAGTTGAAGAGTTGCCTCTTAGGCACTGTTTAGTCAAATTCAGACTCAGGTTTTCTGTGACAAAGCGCAAATATTTGGTGTACCTGCAGTAATGTAAATGTTTCCTAACATCAGTTTGTTTTTCCTGACCAGTTTCAGAGCAGCTCAACCGTGATCAATGACAGCTTTAAACTATGATAACCTCCAACTTATTTTCAAGATTATTCTTTTTATGTATCAGTTCTATGAATGAACAATGACTCAAAAAAACAGATTTACCAAAGAGTTTTCTTCCCTTGTTGTTGTAATTCAGTAATTGGTAATTAGCACTAAACACAGACTACAGTTTAGGCGGATGGGAACATCATTAGTTTTGCAGGTTTTTGTTTAAAAAAACAACGTATAGGACAAATTAAAATGCTGACTCGAGCTCATCCTGAAGGAACGTGAATGTACCAGATTTAAAGACCATCCATCTAATAGTTTTAATAGTCAACTTAGAGGAAAAGTCAGTGGATCACCAAAGTCTTTAGGACTCGTCCTCTGTGGACCATGAATGTACGAAATGTTACCTCAATCCATCCAATACTTGTTGAGATATTCCTGCCCAGAACCCAGTTTGTTGTGCTACCTAACAGTCGTGATGTCTTTCTCCCTCAGTGGGTGGAGAGCGGTTACTCCACTCAGTGGTGCTACGAGAACTTCATCCAGTTCCGCTCCATGAGAAGAGCCCGGGACGTCAGGGACCAGCTGGAGGGTCTGATGGATCGTATCGAGGTGGAGGTGGTCAGCTCTCAGGGAGACAGCTTGCCCATTCGTAAGGTCAGTGATACAGAAGAAAAAAAACGTAGAATCTCAACGTCAGCTCCTGATACTGATGCAGAGGATGAATTATAATTTACTTATGAGTGTGGCATGTTGCGTAGATGGAGGCAACAGAAAAGAAAGATCAGGGAGGTCATAGCAGCTGCAACAACAGTAGAAAGCAGAAACAAAACACTAAAGAGCTACTGAACTATCCAGAAACACGATGAAGATGCTGCCTTTTCTTAATAAAATGAACAACTTAAGTTTGAAACTTGACCCAGCTGAGTGCAGGACTAATAACACACAGCAGACTTTGAGTGAAAAGCTACTTAAAGAGTTTGTTTCCTGATTCTGAGCTTTAAAGAAAATGTTGGAGGAAAGTTGTAGATTATCACTGAACAGAGGCGTGAATAGCCTTCTCATATCACGGTCAGTGTGTGTGTGTGTGCTGTGAATTCACCGCTAAATCACTTGAGATAAGCAAGGGCGTTTGTTTTATCAGTTGGGTTACACCTTTTTTCATCACACGCTGACTTTGCCTGTGTCGTTAATCCTGCAGCCAGAGGCAAAAGTAATTCTATGAGTGGTTTTATTATTATGAATTAGAGGTTTGATAAATAATAACACATGCAGACTAAACTCGTAGCTTTAGGCGGTCGTGCTGCTTTTATTTATTTAGTTTTTTTTTTTTTGACGCTTCTAAATTGGTATCAGTCTTTGAGTTTCAGACAAAATGACAAACAAACGTATATCGGCTTTTCACACCGCATGACTCCTTTGTGACAGATGTTATCCGTCAGCTGTGTTTCAGTGTCCTGCTTTGAGCGTTAGTTTTGCGAACACACCCAGCAGTGCTCGGCCTGGAACACACGTGTTGAACAGTCTGTGTGTGCATCCATGAAAAGGAGCTTTTGGACGAAACCACCCACAGTAAAAACAAACTACTCCTTATATTTCCGTTCTCAGCGTGTGAATGGATCTGCTTTTCTGTCGTTGGTATCTACGCACGCCATATTCAGTAATACAGTTTGTTGTTTATGTGTTGTCTCTGTGATGTGTGAATGTGCACTGAGGCGTTACTGAGAAGTCACAAAGCTGAAAATGTTTTTTCATCACGTTTTGAGGAAACAGTTTTTACAGTTCCTGTTTGATTATTAAAGTACGTTAAATCTCAAAACTCATCTACTGAGTGGCTGATTGTCACTGTACAGATTATCATTTTGTTCAGAGACTAGCTCATAAAATAAACCTAAAACCACTGACGGTATAAAGAATGGAGGTCTTATTTAAGGCGTTACTCACAGTTTTTGGAAGAGCTAACGTGAAGCTGGTGGCAGTCCTGCCTCTTCCTCCTCCCGGCTAATAAAAACCGGCAAAGACGTGGATCACTGAAGGACCTGAGGCGTGCCAAATGTTGCCTGCGTGCTCAAACAAGCCACCTGTCAATTAATGTGGTCACACTGTTCATTCTGCATAACTTTGAGCCTTAATATAATTTGAACAGGTGAGTTCTCTAAATATTCACCCTCAGTACAGTTGTCATGAACGTGGAAATTAGCTACAGAGACCAAAACTGTTTTTTGTACCAGGCTGTAAACATGTTTATTTGAACATGGGGACTTATGGAGACTGACTCAAGTGGACGTTTAAGGGAACTGAAAATGAAAATCTGTTTACACAGTCATCAGTGGATTTAAATAGCAAATCTGTCCTTCGTGTTTCCACAGAGCACGTTGGCCTAACGAAGCTATTTTACTATTTCAGATTGAAATCAGTGTAATCCAGACTAAAGGTCATCTGACACTGATGTGCGTGCATCAGTCCAACTCAGAGAGCTTTTCCTCTATCCTTAAATCGAAAGTCAAAATGTCATTTATCCAAAGCGATCTTCCTTCTGTCCATCCTACATACATGTAACTAAACATCTTTTCATTGGTCGGTAGGGATTGAAATGCTGACTGTAGACTGAAGATACAGAAAAGTCAAAATCATGAAAAGCAGAAATATGTGCGATAAAATATTTGAGTTTTCTGAGCTATTAGTAATCTTTATAAATTCAACCCCTTTTAATTTGAAGGTCAGGCGTCTATATTGCAAGTTTTATCCGTCGCATGAACAAAACTTGGCTGTATTTTCTACTATATGACCCCTTGAGAGCTCTATCTATAACTCTGTATCATACAATGACCGTGACAACCTTCTAAAGAGACCAATAAAGGACCCACTTACTGGTATAATCTTCTTGATATTGCTCTTTTTATCTAACGCTGTTCACCTTCATTTCTACCCTGTGTGGTGCTGAATCAGCTGTTTATCAACAAACCACCCTCTCCCCCTTCTTTCTTACTCTCTCCCCTCTCCCAGGCGGTGACTGCAGGTTATTTCTATCACACCGCGCGACTCAGCAAAGGCGGCTACAAGACGGTGAAGCACCAGCAGACGGTCTACGTCCATCCCAACAGCTCTCTATTCGAGGAGCAGCCCCGCTGGCTCATCTACCACGAGCTGGTCTTCACCACCAAGGAGTTCATGAGACAGGTCTGCCTCCTCAGGATGCGACACTCTTTGTTTTGTGGTCGTGGTCTGTTTGTAGAAGGCAATCATTAAACAAAGAAAAGGCTCAAATGTAGTAAGATAGTCACACCTTTCAATGAGTCCACGCTTCCCCTGAAAAACAGCTTGTCTGAATGACACAGCAAACTAATGAGAAGTGTGACGAGTGTGCAATATTTAACCTCTTGTACAAACACATTGATTAATCCCTCTCTCGTCTGCCATGCAGGTGATCGAGATAGAGAGCACCTGGCTGCTTGAAGTGGCTCCACACTACTACAAGAGCAAAGAGCTGGAAGACAGCAGCAGCAAGAAGATGCCCCGTAAGCAGGGTAAAACAAAGGAGGAGCTGGGCTGAAGGGGAGACTAAAGCTCAGGGGACACATGGGGAAAAATAAAACACTCCCTCCCTCTCTCTCTCAGGGCGGTGTGAAAGAAAAGAACTTTGAAAGTTTGGAAATGGCATAACCATAAAGACTGGTACCAGTTCAGCACATAAACAGCTACACGTGTCTCCTGCTAGCGTTTTCTGTCCGTGCTCGGCTGAACACGGACACGTGGGGCTGCAAAAAGGTTCGCTAATGTACTGACTGGTTTAATGATAAGCCAGCCACACCAGCTGGGCCACAAAGAGGAAACATTCATGCACATGAATCAGAGTTTCCCCGCATCAACAACAGCAGCAGGATGGACTCACTCGGTTCACGAACGTGACTTTTTACACTTGTTTTTTCAGGTGTTTTGTTGTTTTTGGGTTGATTGAACCTAAATCCAAGGGGCTGTGTTGAGTTTGTGAAAGCAGCACGCTGCTAAAGCGCGCAAATGGACAATAACTAAAAGACTGATTCTCAAATGATGAGAGGCTCCTTATCGTGTTTAATTTCATTTTTCTACGGCAATAAAGTTTTACAATCACTTACTTTTGTCGTTTGGTTTGCTGCTAAATGCTTAGTCACAGTTTATATTTACTACCTGTCAAGATCAGCTTGTTTTTCCTGGTTTTAAATGCACCAGGAAGTTCGAAAAGTTATATTTGGAAGCAGTATTTGAATATCGTCCACCTTGTGTGAGTAAACTGCACTACAAAGGGCCTGTGTGAGATTAGTTCCCTTCATTAATATTGGTGCAAAAACCAATAACCACACCAGGGGTGACATTTTAAACATGTATTTTCTGGGTTAATCTTCAACTTGTAACCTAATACTTCATATTCAACCTGACTTGTAAATTCCTTCAGGTGCCTTCATACAGCTTGTTTTTGTTACATAAAGAGTGACGCACCACTTTGCTTCAGGAAGAGCTGCTTGACAAAAACACACAACACTGATATTTAACCTAAAAATATTGATCTCATCTCTGGCTTTAACATGCCTTGTGTTACCGGTCAGTGTAGGTGTGCTGTCAGGTGAAAAGGGAGTTACCAGGACTTGAGGAAAGGTTCTCGTTTGGGTGGTAAGCTCACAGTGACATGAGAGCTGTGCAGGTATGACAGGTACGAGGTGTTGATATGTGCGGTGTTGACAGAGCCTTAAGCCTTTCTTTCTTTATGCAGCGACAGTGGAATTTAACCTGCAGTCACTCTTATGTTACTTGATTCATATCAGCGTACAGTCACAAACGTATTCATGTGCCTCTCTGACATGTGACCCTACATACCACTGACACCATATCTGATGTTAAATTCCCAGTTAAGCAACAAAAGCTGAGATCTAGTTTTAAATCTTCGCCGTAATAACTATAAACTATAATAAATAGTGCCTCTCTGTATTATCAACACCACTATGATGTGGGTTATCCTCTGTGAGTAGACTGACAGAAGAGTTATCTAAGTAAATGACCTGATTATCTACATATTACAGACACTAAAAAAAAAAAAAAAAAAACACTGGCTCACTACAGCTGGTCCAACTGGTCTGACTAGAAGTGGAAAAAAAAAAAAAACAGGAAGGTGTGGAGGCAGCGAGGAGGAGGTTACAGAGGAGGTAGTGCTGTGTTACAATTAGAAAAGAAGCTATGAGAGGAAAGATACTGACAGAAGAGGAGAGAACGAGGAGTACAAACGCACCGAGAGACGTCCAGAGTTGAGTTATCGGTTGCTTTCTTGTACGGACGGTTGATGGCGACGTGATTCTGACACTCGTCTACCTCAGCAGGTCAGTGTGTGTGTGTGTGTGTGTACGATTATTCATTTTACTTGTGTTTTTATCTGTCATGAAGTTATTACTCTGATGCTTTTAGCTGTCCGGCTGCATCTACTTTTGTTTTGAAGCTCCCTCAATCATCAATCGACACTTGTAAATGAAACTTGTTGCAAATGTTGCAGATTAATCTCTAGACTCTGACGGAAGCTGCTAAAAAAATGTTTGTTTGCCAAGTTAATGACTGACTATGTAAAAATGGGCTGGTATGATGGAATGTTTGCTATGACAATGAAGCCCTGTCACACACAAACACACACACACACACACACACACAGACGTAACCCTTGGTTTAGTTTTACAGGTTTCAACCCACTAAGACACTCAGACGCGTCATAAAAAATCTCCATTAGCTAAAACATACTGGAAGCCATTGTGGCTCAGATGTGTTTGCTGATGATTTCAATGCAGGAAAGCCTATTAAACAAACACAGCAGGTCATTATCGGAGGCAAAAGCACCGCAGACGTGTTAAATAAATGAGAAAAATCTACAGATAGCATTTTAATACTACAGAGATGTTTGATAGCAAGAGATTACGAATTGTTGCTTCATCGCTGTTCTGCGCAAGTAAATTCCTACAGTCTATTTCCTGCCCTGCTAGTTTCCCGGAACTACTAAACTTATTCCACCTTCAATTTTCCACAGCTCCTGTTGGAAAACTGCGAATCAACTCTACCTCTAACATCATACCTCCAACATGAGCGGTGACAGGGGGAAATACAGGCCCGAAGGGAACCACGGAGATGGACAGACACCCAATGTCAAACCCAAGCTTGTCCAGAAAGAAAGGAACAGCAAGGAGGACTACTTTAAGAAGGAGAAGCCTGCAAAAGTGAGGAGGTCGAGGAGTACCGACTCGGAGAGGTTGGAACGAGGCAGGAGGAGGGAACGAGACAGGCACCATGGAGAGAGGAGGCAGAGGGGGAGGAGTGAGGAGGCCCCGAGACAGAACAGGAAAGAGGGAGAGAGTGATCGGAGGGAGGTGAGGCCTCCTGAAAATGACGTGGAGGACACAGAGTGCGCCGTGTGCTTCTGCACATACGATAACGTCTTCAAGACCCCGAAACTGCTGGCGTGTGGGCACACCTTCTGTCTGGAGTGCCTCGCTCGCATCAACGTGACCTCTCCAGAGCTCAAGACCCTGTCCTGCCCCGTGTGTCGTGAGCTGACCGAGCTCCCCCACGGCCAGGATCTACCCCGCCTGGGCAACAACGTGGATATCATACACAAACTCCCAGCAGACATGCAGAGGGCACTGTCCATCCGCTTCAAGCGCAGTAAGGGCAAACTACTCCTGAAGAACCCTCCTCCTACCAGCCCGGTAAAGACTAATATCATCACCCTGCCTAAAAAGAATCAGGAAGGCCAGGCGATGACAGGTGGTGACGTCAACTTGGCCACAATGGAGCAGGGAACAGCACCAACCACAGTGGTGGACGTAGGCAGGCCTCCGAGCAGGGTCAGAGGTCGCCTGCGCAGGTTGTTCCGCTCAGACCAGTGCTACTACGCCGTGGTGGGGTCCATCATCACCATCACTGTGGCACTCATGCTGGTGGGGATTCTGGCTTTTGTGATTATACCGAACGTGGCCATTCACCGGAGGCCTGATCACGGTAACCAGACACACAGTCCACAAGGAACTGGTGCACCAACGCAAGGTGCAAGCCCCTGATGGAGGGTGGACTAGGGTTTAGAGACGAGACTAAAATGGAGGTGAGAGAATATTGGCGAATGGAAAAAATAAATAAACAAAGCACTGGGGAACACTGTAGCTGACTTAATGATGAAATGAAGGAAAACAAGGACGGCAACATTTTTTAAACAAGGCTCAAGTTGCACATGAAGGAGGAAGCCGGGGCAAAGTTGCATTTTAGTTTTTGCTTTCTTGACCTTTGTGTTCTTTTTTTTTGAAGATTACTGTGAAAAGACGGAAACAGTGTAAAGAAACGAATAAGCTGTAAATGTTGAAATGCACTTAACTCTGTGATATGAAGTCAATTCTGTTTATAGACCAACTCATTGTAAATAGCCACAGATGATTTATATACTCCCCAAATATCATGAAATAAAGCATTTTCTGAGACGCTGAAACATATTGTTTAGTATTTCCAAAACTAATCTGGATTTTTAAATTATTTCGACATTAGACGATGATAAAGTTGCTTGTAAAAACTCTTACTATGTGCCTGACTGCACAGCAGTGCTGACTCTGTTCATTTCCCTGATTTGGGTTTTCTGTTGAGCCTAAACAGATTTGTTGCCTATTGCCTTTCGGAAACCTGCAGGAGTCCTTAAGACACCTGATACCATCTGGTGGGGTAAACAGAGCAGTTAACAGGGCGGCTTGGGTGCTGAATTCTTTCACCTGCTTGATCTGTTTGACAGCATGAGCGTTGTTTTCATTTTGTCTGACAGAAAAGGCGCAGCGCAAAGTTTGGAAATGAGATACGAGTTCACTTGTAGTGTGTCAGTCCAACTCTTTGGTTTGGTTTGGACAAAATGTGACACCTGAATCAGAAAAGTCAACAACAAACAGGACAACGTGAGAGAAGAAGAGCTGGGTCTAGTTATAAGTCTGTCTTTACTGCAATATCCGAGCCTGTCTGAGTGTTCAGTGACCTTTAAGCTAAAAATAACAGGATACATGTCGTATTGGGATGTGTTTTACATGCCATAAGTATGCAAAACAGATAAATACAGACTTTTAGACTTACCACACTTGCATGCACAGACAACAAGGAAAGTAACTCATGTTCTGGCACTTGAGTTTTTCTACTTTATTCAACTTTAAGTACTTTAATTTGTGATATTTTTGCTGCACATTTAGCTGATAATACTTGGAATGCAGGATTTTTACTTTGTTCCACCAGTGCCCAAAGACCCACCCACCTGACCCCCCTCCTGGACTATCGAGGCAAATATGGTCGCATGAACCCCGGGCAGAAAAGACGCCCCCTCCTCTAATCCACTTCATACGCAAATTCACCTTTACGCGTTATGTGACTGCTATGAAACCTGAAAGAGAGCCAGTCTGTTGTGGGTATTATCGTCCACTATGGCTTCTACACCCTCCGCCTCGGCCTTGTCCGCTGTCCTCCGGTGTCGTGGGAATATCTGGACTAGAAATCCGTCGACCAAGCGGCCTGCCAGCTCGGTTTACAGCCTCGGAATGGCCGGCGGTGTGTTGCGCGACTCGCCAGCTGAGCGCACCCGGTCAAACCAGGCGCCAGCGTGGGAGGCTTTTCTCCAAGGAGAGCGTGTTGTGGTGGGGAGAAGACTGAATGTGGCGTGCAAGTCACCCCGGGTGGATGGTAAAGTGCTGAGACAAAAAGATTCAGGGGAAATTAACAAATTATGTCATACAAAACTTTCGCAATCCCCAGGGGACGCGCGCTTGGACACAGCTGTGCCCGGTGTCCAAAACACGCTTGTGCGTCAACTTGTGTGCAGACTAACGTCTAACCTGCCTGGAATAGATAAAGTCTCTCAAATAATTCAAATGATTAAATATGAGACATATACTACACACATCTGTAAAGTACTATTTGTTCAAGAAATCAGTGGATTCCCTGCTGGTGTTTTAAAAGTGTCCATAACGTCCCCGTGTTTGATGGAAAATGCAGGACAAATACCGTGTTTGGTGTCAACTGGCTGGTCAAAAGTGAAGAGCACCTGCTTATCTTTGACTGCTCTGGTGTCAGAGCTGATGTTTCTGAAGCTGGGGGTGTTGTGTAGGTCCAACAGCTGCTCTGTTGATGCACCACAGCATCTGTGGAAGCAACAGGATGAGGAAAACATCAAAAATAACACAGTGCAGGTGAGCCTCTGGATATTTTTTTACAATTATTTATGTTACGTCACTATATGAAATCATTTTATACGTCCTCTTTCAGGCAAATGGACAAATCCAAAGTTCCACTGACTTCACCTCAACCAAGGACGCCTCCAGCTCTGGACAAAGGGTCACAGAGGACAGACCTGACTGAGAGAGTCCAAGGCCTCAGAACCAAAAATACACACTGTGATCTCAACCTTATTTATTGACTTTTACTTGGCTTTCACAAAACACAGCTCACATTTGGACTCCAACCCAGAAAACAAAGTGGTTGTTCAAGAACACTTCTCTTGCTTTGGCGCTCAAAGAAAACAAGACTGTAACAATAAATACCTGAATCATGAAACACAAGCCACGTTTGTAGTCTTACATCTGACTTTGAAAGTATTCAGGGCCTCCTGGTGGATAGTTAAAATAATGGCAGAGTATTTAATTTTGAAGTCGCAAGCTGCTTAGTTTTTGCAAACTTTATAAAACTAAAAGTTCAAGTGGAGTGAAAAATACAATCCCACCATCTGACTTACAAGTAAAATGGAAACACTTAAATAACAGTTAAAGTACCTCAAATTTACACTACAATAAAAAGTTATTAAAAGTTATTCACTGTTTTACCAAACCTTACACAGGTAGACTGAAACCACTTTCACATCTGTACGGCAAATATACTGTGACCAGCCGGTTAGCTTAGCTTAGCATAAAGACTGGAAACAGAGGGAAACAGCTAGCTCACCTGGCTCCGACTAGAGATAATACTATTAAAAAAACAAAAAAACACCTACATGCACTTCTGAAGTTCAGTTATTAACACATTGTTTTTTTGTTTAACGTGTACAAAAATCTGCCTGTAAAAAAACACAATTCACCATTTAACGAGAATTATGTGCCCAACTGGCTAGTACCAAGCTAACGAGCTAACATCGGCTAACTGAAGTCTGCCGGTTGCTTGGCAACCAGTACTAGCCAAGAAACTTTTAAACACTTAAACCCCATTTATGTACATGTTACACAATATATTACAATATGATGTATACATTTACAGAGTTTAAGCTGCTGGTGAGCGTGTTGTGTTACGTTTGGACAGAGCCGCTACAAAAAAAAGAATAGTATTTCTTAAAATGTCTACCAGGCAGTTAGCTTAGCTTAGCTTAGCATAAAGACTGGAAACACTGGGAAACAGCTAGCACAGCTAGCTCTGTCCAAAGATTAATAAATTAATTAATAAAAAGAAGATCATGAAAGACATAAAAAAAGCTCAGTAATCACCATGTTCTCTCTCATTTGTTTAACATTTACCAAAAACATAATTAGCTATTTAAAAAGGATTATGTGCCCAACTGGCTAGTACCAAGCTAACGAGCTAACATCGGCTAACTGAAGTTTGCTGGTTGCTTGGCAACCAGTACTAGCCAAGAAACCGTTAAGACACTTAAACCCCATTTTTGTACATGTTACACAATATATTATATATAAACTTAAAGTTTAAGCTGCTGGTGTGAGCGTGTTGTGTTACGTTTGGACAGAGCCGCTACAAAAAAAGAATAGTATTTATTAAAATGTCTACCAGGCAGTTAGCTTAGCTTAGCATTAAGACTGGAAACAGCTAGCACATCTAGCTCTGTCCAAAGATTAATAAATAAAAAGAAGATCATAAAAGCTCAGTAATCACCATGTTCATTCTCATTTGTTTAACATTTACCAAAAACATAATTAGCTATTTAAAAAGGATTATGTGCCCAACTGGCTAGTACCAAGCTAACGAGCTAACATCGGCTAACTGAAGTCTGCATGTTGCTTGGCAACCAGCACTAGCCAAGAAACTGTTAAGACACTTAAACCCCATTTTTGTACATGTTACACAATATATTACAATATCATTTATACATTTACAGAGTTTAAGATGCTGGTGTGAGCATATTGTGTTACGTTTGGACAGAGCTGCTACAAAAAAAGAATAGTATTTTAATAAAATGTCTACCAGGCAGTTAGCTTAGCTTAACATAAAGCTCTCTCCAAAGATTAATAAATAAAAAGAAGATCATAAAAGCTCAGTAATCACCATGTTCTCTCTCATTTGTTTAACATTTACCAAAATCTGCATGTAAAAAACAAACAAACACAATTAGCCATTTAAAAAAGGATTATATGCCCAACTGGCTACTACCAAGCTAACAAGCTAACATCGGCTAACTGAAGTCTGCTGGTTGCTTGGCAACCATTACCTGCAAAGGAATAGTTTGGCACTTAAAACTCTGAATTTGCTGTTTTTAAACGTCGTTCTTGTACGAATTAAACATAAAACATATCAAACATAATGTGTTAATTGGATAATTTTAGAATGTATTTATTAATTGGAGAGTTTAAAGTGCTCATGTGCACAAAAAAAGCATAGTATGTTACCACTACTGCTAGATATTTATGTCTGTTACGGGTGTGTACGGTTTATTTCTCCATTTTTTAAATTTGCCTATCTTCGTTTTGAGATCTATGCAAATAAAATACCACGCAGCAGCTCAAGCAGAAACAGAGCATTAAATACTCCCTCTTCCTGCTTATTCATTACCACATTTCGCAGCCACGACGTGTCGATAAATCTTTACAAAGACACGAAATGTTTTAATAATTAGCGCAGAGAGCAGCTCGGACGTCAAACCGCATGTTACGTCTCAAGGTGACAGCTGGGGCGGGACTTCCCGTGACTGCTACTCGATGCCCAGGAAGTCGTCGTGTTACTTTTTTCTCCTCCTCCTCCTCTTCTTCCTCCTCTTCCAGTCTTCTTACCGAGAAACTAGATAAACTAAAAAAGGGGGGACGTTAAGTTGCTTTGATAGCCGGGGGAAATAGTTTAACAAAGTTGAACCGGTTGTCATCGAAGGACCGTCGGAGAAAATGCTCCACAGGAGGAAGAAGTGCTCACACTGTCAGGGTAAGGGCTAATTTCAACACGCTCCCTCCGAGCTACAGTATTTACAGTGTGTCTGGTGAGCAGCGAGGTCGAAAGTCAGTGTTTATTATTGTTTTACACGTCTATTGTTTTAACACACAACACACACGCACACACGATTTGGTTTATTTGGCAAGCCACAGGTGATAGCAGTAAATCGATACACAGACACAGTGTGGTGAATCATCACTCCGGGTCACATGAGGCTGCTTCCTTTTGAGAAAGAAATGAAAAACTGCACTAATTTCCTTCATTTTTATGTAAGAGTTGTGTGTCATTTCCTCTTTGGCTTTAACTCTCATAGCATTTTTTATTATTCCCACCCACCCCCCTCACTATAAAGTACATTCTGTTCTTTGTTGTTTCAGATGGAAGAGGATATTGAAAGCTAAAAAAGATCTGACTGAATCACAACTTTTACTCCCAAGATGTGCCACCCCCCCATCATCATATTTCATCCAGTTTCACCACCATCGACACCGCATCGTGTCCTTACAACGACTACAACAAAGTGCCGCTCCAGATCTCTGAACATGCACTTGTGATGATACACAGGCCGCCCTTCCCATATCCCGTTCCTATTGTCTGTAACAAGGACACGTCTTTCTACTCAGACCCTGTCCTCTTGCACCCACCTCCCTCCCCCTGAGTTTCTGTGCCATGCTCCGCAAGAGAGGCTCTCTCATTCTTTGTGGTACGTTCCTGTTTATCACCTGGAATGCCATATTGGTACTTCTTCTGTGGGGCAGACCCCCACCGGGTCAGCCGGGCGAGCCTGGCCGAGATAAGGGAGAAGTGGCTGAAGGCCCCACTCATGACGTGGTGGCTGACGTGCTACGGATGGCAGACACGTTCGAGGCAGAGCTCGAAAGGCAGAAAAATATCCTGCTGCAGATCCAGAATCATCAGTCGCTGTGGGATCCATCGAACAGAGACAAACCGAAAGTTGACGGCCCCCGTCAGCCTGTCATTCCCATCCTGGTGATCGCCTGTAACCGGGTGACTGTGAGGCGCTGCTTGGACAAACTCCTGCAGCACCGTCCTTCAGCAGAGCTTCACCCGATCATAGTGAGTCAGGACTGCGGGCACGCGGAGACCGCTGAGGTGATTCGGTCTTATGGAAATCAAGTAACTCATCTGAAACAGCCGGACTTGTCTGATATCGCCGTGCGACCGCAGCACAAGAAGTTTCAGGGTTACTACAAGATCTCCAGGCATTACCGCTGGGCTCTCAACCAAGTGTTCAAGACCCTTTCACACACCTCTGTTGTGATTGTGGAGGATGACCTGGAGGTAATCAGATCATCAATAAGGGACATTAAATGGCTTCAGTTAATGCTCCATAAGCATGTGGTTGAATGTAAATATTTATTATTTTATACATCAATAAAAATACTCATAGGTTCCTTATTTTACAGCTGTTCACAGTTGATTTGACTTGTTGACAGGGGCATCTAAACTGACTTTGAATTATTTATCTTCTACTCTAGGTGGCGCCAGACTTCTTTGAGTACTTCCGCGCCTTGCTGCCACTCCTGAAATCCGATACCAATCTTTGGTGCGTCTCAGCCTGGAATGACAATGGCAGGGATGGGTACGTGGATCCAGGCCAGACTAACCTGCTCTACAGGACAGACTTCTTTCCAGGCCTGGGATGGATGCTTCTCAAGGATGTGTGGGAGGAGCTGGAGCCTAAGTGGCCCGCCGCATTCTGGGACGACTGGATGCGTCAGCCGGAGCAGCGCCGCGACCGTGCCTGTATACGCCCAGAGATCTCACGAACTTTGACCTTTGGGCGACAGGGAGTGAGCCTGGGTCAGTTTTATGACAAATACTTGCGATACATTAAACTTAACACCAAATTTGTGCCTTTCACCAAGTTAGACCTGAGTTACTTGAAGGAGGAGACGTATAGAAAACTTTTTGAGAAGGAAGTTTACAGTGCACCTGTGGTTACATATGAAGTCGTTAAGCAGGGGCAGCTAAAAGGACCCGGGCCCTTCCGCCTACAGTACTCAACTAAGGACAGTTTTAAAGTGCTGGCCAAAAACCTGGGTATCATGGATGACTTAAAGTCTGGAGTCCCTAGGACAGGATACAGGGGGGTTGTTAGTTTCATATCAAGAGGACAGAGAGTCTACTTAGCTCCTCCTCCGGGATGGACCCAGTATGATACCAGCTGGAGCTGATGATCCAGACGCCTTTTTTTTTGTAAATGTCAGTTGGGGAAATCATTCCAGACCAAAGACTGATGTTCTTAAAGTCTCTCTCTTTGACTGAGTGACACGACTTATCGCCCTTGATGATAATGCAGAATGGATTGTCCCTCTTTCTGGTGTAGGGGTTTTAATGCCAATACCACTCAGGTCTTTTTTTCATTATTCCAAAACGTTTCTTACAATGTAGGATACAGCCTAATCAGTTTGTCAGACAAAACTGCTGTTATTCACTAGAGATCTATTTTTATATTATGCTAATCGTGCACATGACATTAATTCATGCATTCAGTGCAATTACCTAGTTTGCCTGCATTTTTGTTTAAATTATTCGGTAGCTGTTTTTAGAATCTGTGGTATGGTTGCTTATGGTGGTGGTGACTGGTCATAACTGCAGTATAATCTGTCATTTGATTCTCGGTGAATATGTCTTTTGAAAATCAGTTCTTCCTGCTTACATTTAAATGTCAGATAATTTGGTTTCATGATTCACCGATGTATTACGCTGTGCAGGTTTGTTACCTTTACAAATGTCAACATTTATGTGTTTGTATTTGTTTTGTTTTTTTGAATAAAAAATGATAAACAATTTTGAATCATGCTGCCAGTTCACATTATTTAAAAAAACAAAACATGTATCTTTATTATAATACAGAAAAGCAGAGACATATGTCAGAAAACAAGCAAAATGGAAGCAAAAGATTAACCAAGACTGAAACTGAGGCTCAGTTATCTGATATCTTAATATAAAATATGAACTGAAACACTGTGGTTTAGTAGACCCAAATAATGCAGTCTCTGGATCAGGTTCAAACACACAGCTGTATGTGTCAGAAAACTACTTGAGTATGTGACATATGTCACTGTTGCTCAAAAATATAAAGTCGTTGGTTTGAATATTTCACTTATTAATGATAACGCTTCAGTTAAAAGGGTAAAGGTTGGAACAAGCAGATATTGAATATCTGATGGTGTTAGACAGTGTGAAACCACATTTGAATGCCACATAACAGGAAACTGGTGTACTTATGAAACCTGTAAGTGAGAATAGTGTGGTGGTGCCAGATTATCTTTACACATTACTATGACTTTTTTTCCAAACTTTATTGAAAGAACAAACAAACAAATAAGGAATTCAGTCATACTAGTTCACATTGTACAATAGTAACATAGCATTGGCATAGTTATCTATCTATCTATCTATCTATCTATCTATCTATCTATCTATCTATCTATCTATCTATCTATCTATCTATCTTTTATCCTCAGTACCTGTCTGTTTAAAGGTTGATTGTTTTTTATTGTGTAGGTTATACATATTTCTGTCTGTTTATTGCCTTTTCTACTTTTTTCTAATTCTGTAGTGTATGCTACACTTTCCTCTGCTGCTGTAAAAAGTGAATGGTGGTGGGATGAATATGAAGTATATCTAATCTAATCTAGTAATTAACTTAAGAGACTTTAAATAATAATCAACTTCAATCAAAAATAGTTTAAATGAAGGTGATGAATCTTGAATTTTACATGTATGGATGTGAAATTTGAGGTTCATGAACATTATTTTGAAATACTTCAGTTTCCATCTGTGACAGTGTTGTCTGTGTGTACGGTGGCCGCCGTGGCTCAAACGCGCACTGGTCTGTTTATTTGTGATGATGATGATGTGAGACCGAAACCGCTGGCTAGCCTAGCCTAGCTGAAGTAACGAAGAACCAGGGGGGTAAGAGATGGAGGAGTGGAGGGGACGCACAGACTCCGGCGGAGGGCACAGTGTGTGGCGGCGGACCTCCCGTTTTATCTCTCGGTCTCTCGGTCTCACGGTAACCGTTTGTCCGACCGTTAACCGTTAACCGTTAGCCTGTTAGCGTGCTAAGCTTCCAGGCGAGGCTGGAGGTGGTTTCGTGTTTCGGGGTGACTTGATATGGCAAACTCAAACAACACTGGAATTCCCTTTTTTTAAACATTTATCCCTCAATTGTCAATTAATTAATAAAAAAACGAGTTTTTTTTTTGGTGCTATTTAGCGAAGCAACCGCTGGGCCTGGAATGGAGCCAGGCGACTTGCGTGAGAGCCCCGCCGGCTCCGGGGAGTCCGATGCGGGGGATTGGAGGGAGGTTATACCCGGTGGGCATAATAATAATAATAATGATGAGGAGGAGGATGAGGAGGGGGTCAAAGGTGTCGAAACTAATAGAAAGCCACTAGAGACCTGCGAGGAAGGCGAGAGTGACAAACAGAAATGCGTGGGAGAGCAATTACACAGCCCGTACGAGGAGGAGCTGGACCCCAGGATCCAGGTGAGAGAGCCCGGCGACGTGTTTGCTCTGTTTGGGGGGGTCTGTTTAACATCCACATAAAGCTAGTTTAACATTTAAATCAGCCAGACTGTAATGGTTTTATACCTGAGGTGGATAAATCTGGGTTACTTTAGGTTGAGAGGAAGCTATTTGTTTGAATAAAACCCTTTTTTAATGCTATATTTTTGTGTTCATAACACCATAATCCTGATTAAAAGTGATTTCTTCTAAATTGTTTCCTTTTGCCACCACAGTGACTTCACTGTGAAGTACATTTGATCCCACCAGCCCCAGTTTGTGCCTCGCTTGCATTTCCTTTCGTAACACTTCAGAAATACAAGCTGGAGCTCATTTCCCTCACATTGCATGCGTTGTTGGAAGAACGTTTAATTTCTAATAATAATAATACTTTTTTATTTCATAGGCGCCTTTCTGTCACCCAAGGACACCGTACAATAAATGAGAGTAGACAGCAAATAACAGAAACAACCAAAAAGAACCATAAAAGTATTTTAAATTACAAGAATACAACATTAAAAACAGGTTAAAATAGGACAATGCAATTGAATCAGATGGAAAATGCGATTTTAAACAGGTGCAGACTTGAATTGTGAGAGTGAGTTAATGTTCCTTATGACTACTTGTTAATAAGTGCCTAAAGCAGTACATTGTTTCTTTTTTTGTCCTCGCAGGAAGAGTTGGAGCATCTCAATGAAGCCAGTGCAGAAATCAACAAACTAGAACTGCAGCTGGATGTAAGTAAAAAATATGTAAAACAGACTGAATAAAAACGCTTTGATTTTGACAATACAAAACTCATGAGAAAATGTGAAAACATCCTCTGGGAACTGCCTCTGTTGTTAAATATTTTAGTAGTCTACCCAGATTGTGCTAATCAATATGATAATTTTGTTTGCAGTGTCTCTAAGACTGCTAAAATGGAAAATGTATTTGGGGAGGCTGATAGTTCTGACGCTCTGTGAACCGTTCGCTCACTTGCAGCCACCCTCCTGCTGAAATCGAATTAGTCATTCCATTACACATAAATCTAATCTTGTCATTTTCATGCATCAACCATGCAGGATGCCAGATCAGGGTACCGGAAGATCCTCACAGAGTCTGCCAGGAAGCTCAACGCTCAGAGCTCTCAGCTCGGTGGCTGCATAGAGAAAGCGAGACCCTACTATGAAGCTCGTCGTCTTGCGAAAGAGGTACAAAGATAAATATCTAAACATGTTAACGTGTGTTTTAAAAGGGAAACCGTAGCATCTACGCAGTTTACATTACAGCCTTGTTATATGGAGATGCAGGGAATTACAGCACCTAAAGGATCAGTGTGTAGGTTTTAGTGGCATCCAGCGGTGGAGTTGCTGATTGCAACACCCTTGCTTCATTCATGCTTTCATACCAGGCAGAGAAACAAGCACCTGCGTCGTCTATAGATATAAAAAGCTCATTAAAACATAACCAATCTTAGTTTCTAGTGATTATACATGAATGAAAACACAGACTGCCGTATTCTGTAAAATTGAGACCCAAATCTGACACACTCGACCTTTTTACGTCAATGTTTCTCAAACTTTTTAAACCACGTACCCCCTCAGAAAATATTAATCTCTCCAAGTACTACTAAGCGTAGGCCGACCCTGTTCAACCACCGGCAGATATTGCAGAAGGCAGGTTTATTCCCATTAAAAAGATTATTTATAGTTGACTGTTGAATACTGAACCAGTTCAAGAACCAGAGTTCATTTGGTAGAAAAGTTGCACTCCTGAAAAAACTATTTTACCTGTTTTGCGGTTATTGGTCAGCGTGAATCAGCATGAACCAGATACGAATGTGCACCGAAGTGAAATATAATGCAAACACAACCTCACCCTTTGTGAGTCAGAGTGCATATAACCTTACAAATCCCCTCACACACCTGAACAGGTGAGAGAACTCATGCAATATGCAAAATGTGAGGCTCATAGTGATGTCAGATGTGAAGTGTGATCCATCTTATTGGATTTAGCTCTACACGCAATCTGGACACAAGATACTTTGTTTGGTTTTTACACGAGCACTAGCTGTGTGAGATTTGCCTACTGGGGAAACTGTCAACAGTCAAATATACAAATTTAAAAAGAGGTATTTGATAGTCAACAGTCAAATATACAAATTTAAAAAGAGGTATTTGATAGAGAAGAGCTTTTTCCCTGTTAACTTACCTTACCTGTTCCTCTTTCTACGTTTATTACCTGATGGTGTGTATTTTCTTTTGGGTTTTTATTTAGGATTTACGTATACAGTTTGACAGGGATCTGCCACTGGTTATTATTAATTAATTAGTTCTGCAAACCAATTATAAAAAAACACATTTATGCTCTATGCAGCTGTAGCCAGGAGAAACTGACTTTGCGACGTTTGTTATTATGAATGAACTCAAACTGTAAAGAAAGGAAATATTCTTACACCTGTTTTGCTCTTTGAACAGAAAAATACAACCGTAGACCTTCTGAATTCAAGCCTGTTTTATCAAACTAAGATTGATTTAACTCGTCGTAAGACACACTTTGTTCAAATGTGACAGACACTAAATAAAATCTTGGTCAGTCTTTCCGCTCTTCCAATAATCACCAACTGCGGCTTGGTCGATATAAATCCTCAATTCACCGAGTAAGATGTGAGAATATTCTGGTAAAATTACTGTTGTCGTCTGGTCTATTGTCATTGAAGAGAGCGTAGATAACGGTCTCAGTTTCCAGTCAGAAAGTCTGTCTGACTGCGAAGTAAAGCAGTGAAAATAATTTCAATTATGGCGTACACAGTCTTGAGAAATGATCTGAACAACAAAATGCTGTTTTCACATTTATTTTCACGGATGCTTAATGAGACACTAAACTTTGATATCACATTCGTATTTTTACTATTTCAAGCAACATTTCCAGAGAATAATTTTTTTTAAAAACACAGCGTCATTTTCCACTTGTATATGCTGTAAAAGTTATCTCCTCTCTGTAGGCACAACAGGAGACCCAGAAGGCCGCTCTGAGCTACGAGAGAGCAGTTTCTATGCACACAGCTGCCAGGGAGATGGTCTATGTGGCAGAGCAGGGCCTGATGGCTGATGGGAAGAACACACTGGATCCTACCTGGCAGGAGATGCTCAACCATGCTACCTCTAAGGTAACAAAAAGGATACATGATTTAAAAGAATGGCTGGGTGATGTGCAGTTGGCATAGGTGGTCAGCGATGTAGGAATAAAGCTTAATCAGTGTTACCTTTGCACTCAAAACCTGCTTGTGTAAACAAGGACTCGACAGAGTTCTCACACCTGTGTGTGTCTTACAGGTGAACGAAGCCGAGGAGGAGCGACTCCGCAGCGAGAGGGAGCACATGCGCGTCACGCACGCCTGCCAGGAGGCCGAGGCTCGGGTTCAGATGCTGCAAAAGTCCCTCAAGAGAGTCATTGTGAAGTCCAAACCTTACTTTGAGCTCAAGGCCCAGTTCAACCACATACTGGAGGTAATGCAGAGACAGAGAGTCCAGTAATACCTCTATGATTTCAAACAAGATGTTCTGTGCAGTTATGTTATGGATTTACGAGAGGTCACTGCCAGGTTGTGGCATAAAATCAATACTCAAATTAATGATGAAAGTTGCTGTGTCCTCTGTGATACTCCAGGAGAGCAAGACCAAAGTGCTGCAGCTGGAACAGGCGGTAGCCAAAGTGAAGACCCGTTACTCCATCGCTCTACGAAACCTGGAACAAATCAGCGAGCAGATCCACGCTCAGAGGGGGAGAGACCAGGCCGAGGGAGGATGCCCCACTGTCTGCGGTGGGCGAAGCCCTCCAGTCGGAGCCGAGTCTGACGTCAGAGTGAAGAAAGAAGGCGGAGCATGCAGCGGTGGTGCGATGGGGACGGATCAAGCGGATGCAGCCATCGACCTGGTAGAGAAATACAAGGAGAAGGAGAATGAAAAGGAGAGGGAGCGGGCGGGGTCAGATTCCCTTTCGGTCTTCAGCCTGCAGACCATCGCTTCCGACTTGGAGAAATATGACTCCATCGAGCACCTCGGGGACCTCAGTGATGTCGGGAGCGTAACTGGGGATGAGGTGGAGAAAGAGAGAGGCGGAGTGATCGATAGAAGAGAGAAGCTGACGGAAACATCCGCCAAAGAGCGCCAGCAGCAGTTCTACAAGCAGCACCACCGGAGCTTCAGTTTGTGAGGCCGTCGTAGATGTCACGGCTATAAAACACTGCAAAAAACAAATGTGAGTTATTAAAACAGTAGAAATTAGGGCAAACATCCCTAACACATAGGTACCAACCAAAGTATAAGAAACTGAATTAGCTGCAGATGCAGTTGTAGGTGTATGATACTTAGGTGTAGATGAGCACACGTACATTGACTGACATTATTCTAAAGCTGGCACTGATCAATAGTTAACATTGCTGCCTAGATAGAACACTACTGAAGAGCTTTCAACTCCTCCAGGGATAGGTAAACAGTATATTCACTCCCTGTGAGGGTTGTGAGTAGTATTTATTCCTTGAGCATGAAAGAACGGCGACGGGAGATCAAGAAGCTCAATTCCTTCGACATATTTAGAGAGGCACCATTTCTTACTTACCCAGGCTAACTGTTGATCTAATTTGGCGAGACTGATGAAAAACAAACCCCTCCGTTGTTTCCCCTCCAGTTGCGTCGAGTCTTATCAGAGATTGCAGAGGGGTCTCTCCATACACGCTGAGATCCATCCTTGTCAAGTTAGCGCGTAGGGAAAAATGACAAAAACGGTTCTCTCAGTGCGAGAGTGAAAGCATGTTTGAACTCTTGA
The DNA here is from genome assembly GCF_000972845.2 of Larimichthys crocea. Classification (NCBI taxonomy): domain Eukaryota; kingdom Metazoa; phylum Chordata; class Actinopteri; family Sciaenidae; genus Larimichthys; species Larimichthys crocea. Next base: position 32,889,070 of record NC_040023.1, read on the forward strand.
ACGTTTCATGTATTTATTTCCAGCAACATGTTGCAAGTAGTGCTTTGTTGTTGTTTTTCCGGGCCGGAGAATGCGTTTTTTGAAAATTCCTGAAATGACGAACGGAGTCTGGAGATTTGACTCTTTCCACTCCCGACAGCATGCACTCCTCGTTGGCATTTATGACATGTATTCAGGGCTATATGCTAAAAAAAACAAACACTGACACAATTAAAGCTAAGACGATGAAACTCAGCCACGTTTTCTTATTTATGCCGTTTATGCTGTAGTTTTATGATGCGAAAGCCTTTTTTTACCAAATCTGCATTAGGGTACATTCAGACAGGATCCGGCGCTGCTGATCAGACCGGTCAAACCTCCACAGTCAGCCTGAAATGTCTCTGGACTAAACTCTGATACTCTACCTGTTGTATTTCATGAAGCCAGCTTTTAAATCTGGCTCGCAATTTCCGCTGCGAAATAGTGACACAGAGAAAGCTGGTCGATTTAAGAAAGAGAGCGAGCTGTGGTCGATTGACATAGACAGTGAATGACAGTGAGAGAGCTCCAGCCCAAAGCCGTGAATCAGTGAAATTAAAAAGGTGGTTCCTGATTGTTTCACAGCGGTTACGCTCAGCACAAATAAACACTCCTGTCTGAACGCACCCTCAGGCGTATTTGGATATTGTTTACGTTTGTATAAGTGGATTTCCTTTGGCAGCACTCCTTTGGTTTGCCTTTCTTAAAATAATGATTAAAAAAAAAAAAAGAAGATTGCCCTTGTTGTAATTTGAAGTGTGCCTTGACACAGAACAAGTAACAAATTTAGCATGAGTCGTGCTTTGTTGTAAAACTCATCCGTAGTTCTGTATAGAACCATTTAAAGAACAAATGTGTGCCCCCTTTTTGTTTTATGATTTTTAAAATCATTTTAAAAACAATGAGTCACCGTTTCCTTCAAAAGACTTGAAGAGTTCTGATTTCTGTTTTTCTTTTTATTGTACTTTGATTGTCAAAGTGTAAGACGCGAAACAAACGAAGTCAGGAAATGACTTGTAAATGTATGTAATTATTACAAAGCTGGAAAATATTGACATGTACAGTTACACGTGTTGCTGATTTGGATATTTGACATGTTTGTTGTACAGGTGATCTGGACACCCGCTGGTTGTCGTATGTATTTGAATCATTATCGTCGAAGCGCCTCACCTTCACTCCCTGTCTTAACGATTAGTCTTCACCCTTCAATGAATGCATTGTCATACATATAATCAATAAACCAGATCATACTTCTCGGGGGTTTGTGTCATTCCCATGTTTTTACTGCAAGGCGAGGAGAGGCAGCAGGAAGAGGGAGAGGTTATGTCTTCTCCATTCAGCCTTCAATTATTCAGCAGATGTATAAATATGAAGAAGCAGGATGCTGATCTCAGAATAGACGAGGAGCACAAAGACACATGGAGATGGATGAGGTTTGATTTAATAGATGACCGGTGTTGTAGAAATGACAGGCTGACGCTTGGTTGACTTAACTCCAAAGAGCTTTGGCTTAAGAGAAGTAGTCAGTGTTAATACCACAGCGCCATATCTGCACCTCCATCCGTGTCTAGTCCTGCTGCTGCTGCTGCCTGTGATATAATTATTCACTGTGGGATATGTCCAGCCTGCTTATCATCCTCGTAAGATTCATTAAAGATATTTTGTGTGTGGGCCTGACTGAGTGTTTCATCTTGGAGGAGGAGGAAAAAATGCGTGAGAGGGAGGAGGAGGCGGAGAAGGGGACTGTTACGCACGGTGCGTCTCCATCATGACGTCGTGAATTAGCTCAGGATCGTAGAGAGGGAGAGAGGAGGAGAAAAAAAAGGAGGGGTGTGTGTGGTGGTGGTGGTGAATCGGTGTTTCGTCGTTTATGGATATGCGTTTGTATATAGTGCATGTATATTTTTTGTATGTCATTTCTTACCTTTGCCATGCGTAACCGCAATACACGGAGGAAAGCCGAGTAGGAGACGGTTTGTTTCTCTGATATTCTGTTTACGAACGGGAGCAGCTTGCACATTTATAGCCATATTAATACAGCCATAATAATAATAATAATAAAAGAGGAAATCGTTGCAGAGATGCATATTTTTACCAAATAATCCGACACTGGAGGGTTTTTTCTTCTCATCCTGGAGGACGCACTGTTAATCTTGACTGAACGCATCGAAACTAATAGTAAGTACACATGCTACAGCTTTTTGCTTCAGAGGGGGGGAGAAGGCTAAGATGCTACTATCTGTTACTGTGCTGTGGTGTCGTGATATGAGGTTTACATATGTCCAGGAATAATGCTCCAGTGTGGATTATGTGGCCAAATTTACGCTCTTCATTTTGTATGCAAAGCCCCCCCCCCATGCACTGTCGATGGAGGCCAGATTTGTTTTTGAGTTGCACAGGAAAGCACCATCTTCATGTCTCCATCACCATCCTGTCTGCTTTTTAAAAATAAAAGATGATATTTCACCTTTTTTTAAATTTTATTATTATTTTTTAAGCCAGCATGCAGCCTCTGTAAGCAGATGACATATTATTATTATTATTATTATTATTATTATTATTATTATTATAAGAGGCTTCACTCATATATATAGAGAGACTAGACTACACAGGCTTGTTAATATGGTCGGCCTTCCTCTTACAGGCCATCACGGAATCCCTTGTCAACAGCCGACAAGTAACTACCGGCAGCATACGGTTGGTGGCACCCTTTACTGTGACCCTCACGTCTCAATCATGCTCAGCCATGCATAAAACACATCATCTGTGTGTGTGTGTGTGTGTGCAGTGTGTGTGTGTGTGCAGAGTTCATCGGATCACCCCCCCTCCTCCCTTTTTTCTGTTTGTTTTTTTTGCATTTGCAGTTTGCACACACCAGGCAGTGTCCGTGCAACAGTGAGATTATAGGTGGAGGTGGATGGAGGTGGGTGTGTTTTTTTCTTTTTTCAGGGAAGGCGCTGTCCGTGGTGTTGAAGCCTTAATTGCATTTCAAGCTTGAGGCGAGCATGCTCCTCCCTCCCCCTCTGTCTGCTCAGTCCCACTGCAGCCACAGTGCTGATGGAGTTTGTGCTGCTCAGGCTGCCTCATCCGTGCTACCCTCATACATATAGTTTGCTTTCATCCGGCTCAGTGTGTGATCGCTGATATTAATGGCTCCTGCTGGGTTGTCCCCTTCTTTCTACCCCTCTTTTTCTGCCTCCATCCCACACTAGACACACACACACACACTCTGGTGGTGGTAGTGGTTGTGGTGTCTACCTTCTGCATGCTTCTTGTCAGTGAACTCTAAAAATACACTGGATAATGCTAATGAAGTATCCAGCAGAGTTTGTATGTCTTCCACAAGCAAGCCTCGCTGCCATCTGTCTCCCTCACTGTGGTGCTTTGCTTTGTTAGCCCCCCACCACCACCACCACCCTCCACCTTACCACACACACACACACACACACACACACACACACACACACACTCCACCCCCTTACTGCCTTGTTAAGTGTGAGATTGTATGGATGTGTTTATGTTTGTGAATGTGTGACAACCCCATAAAGCATCATTTATCATTCAAAACTGCAAATGAGCAGCTATATATAGCGTGTTTATTATTGATACAGTTGGTTGTGTATATGTGTATGTGTGTGTGTTTGTGTTTGTGTTTCCCTTCCTGCCAGCACTCGAGGCGCTGTAGCTCACGGGACTCGAGGGTCTTTTGACTTTTTTTCTTTTTACTCTTCATTTGCTGGTTAGCACAACACACTCGTTCTCCACTCGTAAAGTCTGCAGTCAGCGTGACGGCCAAGTGGCTTGTTGTTTCACCGTCCTTGTAGAACAGGAGGAGTTTGAGTGGGGTTAAGTGAAAGCGATGGTTTGCTCTGTTTGTTCACATATCCTCAGATTTCACACATTAAATCTGCTCTGTGTGGACGAAAAAAAGTTGTATAAAGTCTTCTGTGGCTCCAGATGCAGATGTCACTTGAGTCAGCAGCAACCTCCAGGTCTGGGGAGTGAAGCCAATGCAGAAGTGCCAAAAACTGCAGTTCCTCAAACGGCCACTTGAGGCTGGCTACAGAATGAGTCATTCCCCATTAGACCCCATGTTCAAATGTCCAACTTCACAGCAGAAAAAAATATGTTTACAGCCTGGTACAAAAAACAGTTTTGGTCTCTATAGCTAATTTTCTTGGTTATGAGTGAATTTGAAACGGGTGGGTGCCCACACTGATGGCTTGTCTGAGCACCCAGACTTCATTCAGCCCGCCTCAGGTCCGCCGATGATCCATATCTTGCTGATTTTTAGAATAGCTGGGAGTCGGAAGAGGCAGAGAACGAGGAGGAAATGAGGTTACCAGACCCCCAAAGCCGCCTCCTCATCTCTGCATTAAACAGAGTCTAGAGACGGTAGCTCACCTGGTAGAGTGTGCCCACCATGTACGAAGCACTGACAGTATAAAGAATGGACAGCATAGCTGTGACATCACCCACAGCTTTCTGATTCTGAGCCATTTTGAAGCTCAGAATCTGTGGCTCTGGCCACCACCGTGTTGGCTGTCCTGCCTCTTCCACCTCGTGGCTGTTCTAAAAACGGGCAAAGGCGTGGATCATCAGTAGAGCTAATGCAGGCCGAATGAGGCCTGGGTGCTTAAACAAGCCATCAGTAATGACTGTAATGGCTCCCATCCACCATTTTTTTGTACCAGGCTGTAAACATGTTTATTTCTGCTGTGAAGTTGGCCATTTTAACATCATGGGGGCTTATGGAGACTGACTTGTTCTGTGTGGCTGCAGTTTTTGGCACTCATGCATTGGCTTGCTGGTTGCTGCTTGGTACGAAGGCTCAGTGCTTACCACAGTGACCTGGGTTCAATTCTAGCCCGTGGGCCCTCGCTTGCATGCCTGCATCTCTGTCTTCTCTGTCTCTCTTCAGCTACTTCTATCAAATAAAGGCTCAAAAGCACCCAAGAAAAATCTAATTTTAAATATAACTGTCCATCGTGAGGGCTAAAAAGGTGATGGGTTTCAATGCTGAATTGATAGCGATAGTAGTCTTTTAATCCGTTCCAGAATTTCCTTGCCAGTGAATAGGTGGGGTTGGTCAGCACACCTAAAAATAGCTCCTGTAACAATTGTTTACAAGCTGTTCCAGATACTCTTCTACCCCAACGTAGAGAAGACTAGAGTCTATTGAGCAGTGCCTTGGTGTGAAGTGTTTCCATGGGCAGCCACTTTGCAAAGAGAAATATCAGCCATCAAAACCTCAGCTGAAACCTTGGTATACACGGCCTTTGAAATTAAGCCAAGCTGGCTCTCGACTGTGCATGGGCTGTCTGCACTGTAAATACAAATAGAAGCAGGGAGAGAAAAGTGGATTCATCTTGCAGCTCATCCTCTCTGTGCACAGGCAGGCAGGCAAGCAGGGTTTTTTTTTTTTTTTTTGCCAAAAAGTTGATGCATTGCTTTTAGAAGGACAGGCAGCAGTGGACCGAAAATGACTGTATCTGAGGACTTGCATTAATACTGTAAGAATATCTTCTCAGTAACCATTTTCTTTTTGTCTCCTGTTTCCTCCTCTGTCTTCTCTCTAAAAACCCTCAATTTCCCTGTCAGACTTCCTTTTAAAACCTCTCTCTCTTTCTTCTCTTTCAGATCCAGAGATGGCACGGCTATTGTTTCTGATTATTCTCTACGCTCTTCCATCTCTTGTTGTGCCCATACATAATTCATCAGCTGGAGGTAATTTGTGTGTGTTTGTGATTGAATACGTGCGGGAATCTGTCCGTGCTTTCGGGTTTATGATATGCATTAACGGACAGAAGTAACTCTGCAGAGATTGCTGAGTGACCTGGATGAAGTGCTGTAATTTGCGCAGCGAGGAAGGCATCAGTTAAACTGACAATATATCATGTTGCTGTAATATATCTACATTATCTGGAAGCAGAGCTTTGCCTCTCTGCTCTCGTCTTGTCCTCCTTCCTTCATTCTTCCTCCTCCTCTTTTTTTTTTCTCAGGCTGTGCCATCATCCGGCCTCCAAGGGATGGGGGGATCCGCTACAGAGGCCTGACACAAGAACAGGTACAGAGGATGCCGTTACGGTGCTAAATATAAATTACAGATCTTCACTTGTCAAATCAAGCACATTAAAGCAGAGCTGGCTTTAAGATTTTCCAAATAGAAATTAGAGATGATGAGGCATATTTTAGCTAACGATATAATAATAATAATACTGACTAATGGTGTAAGAAGAAAACCCTGAGTTGTCACAATTAAGATAAGGCAGACTTTAATGATGCCACACCGGGGAAATTCACTTCAGCTCGTTAACGCGAGGTGGATAAGAAATTACTCATACATAAGAAATATATGGAAAAACAGAAAATGGAGGTCAGCTTTGCAAACATCCTCCTGTGTTACAACATACGGCCGGGGAGCCAGAACTGACTCAACAAAGGGTCCAATCTGGCCCACTGGACTTCATGTGAAATTGCAGTTTCCAAATTTTTAATAATAGTTACTAGTAATAGTACTAAATGTATTCATGTCATGTTTTGTAAATGAATGACTCTGTCTTTAACTCAAACAATCACGGGAGACGGCCATCCACCAATGAGCTAGTTTCTCCTCAAGGTTTCTGCCTGTTATAAGGACATCTTTCCTCGCCACCATCGCCAAGTGCTTGGCGCTGGTGGTTCTACCTGCTCCATATGGAAAGTATCATGAGATAACTGAAATTTAATTGATAACATTGAATTAATTTGGGATGAATGGTTCATTAATTGTAAATGGAGGAGGTGTTGCTATGCAAAATGATTTTACTGGTCCGGCCCATTTCAAATTGTGCCCCATGAACTAAAAAGAGTATGATGCCCTTGCTCTATGGAGTCCCCCCCTTATGCCCATGCTGGAGGACAGAACTTGACCAGTTTAAGTCTTTTCCTGTCCCTCTCTGTGCTTCCCCCTCCACAGCAGATGACTGTACATAGCAGATGCCACCACAGTGTCATAGAAAGTCCGGCACACTCGACGACTTTGGCCCTTTTTGTACAGGACGTTCTAGTTGTCCGACCAGTCCAGTTTATTGTTGAGGTGAACACCACATGTCTTTGTATACTCCCACCATCTCTATATCCAATCCCTGGATGTTCAGCGGTGTGGTTCCTCCTGAAGTCAATCACCATCTGCTTGTCTTGCCCAGCGTTGCGATGTGAAGGTGGTTTGAGATTGCACCAGTCTTTGATGAATCCCTTGTACTCCTGCTCGTTCCCTTCTGATACACATCCGTCAGAGATGAACTCTGTATCTTCAGAGAACTTTTGGAGATGACAGCTGTCAGTGTCTGAAGTGTGTACAGGCTGAAGATAAGAGAGAGCAGCGTACCCTGTGGGTACTGCAAATCACCACATCAGACCGCACAGTCATGAAGCCTCACATACTGTGGTCCGTTGGCAAGGTTGTTGATAGTCCAGCCTGTTCTAGCTTCCTATCATGTTGAAAGCACTTGTCCTCACAGTGCTTCTGATGTTTTGGAGGTTGCATTAGTGCATTTAAAACAAAAGAACTGTTTGACATTTTCGGAAGTGTGCATATTTGTTGTCTTGCTGAGCTGAGAGGATTGATACCACTCTCATGGCTGTAATATGAAGTAAATATAACACATCCTGTATCCTCAGCAAGCAGTCGGTTATCTTAGCTTAGCATTAAAAGGCTGGAAATCCCAGCTGTGTTTATTTTAATAAGTTAAGTTGCCATTTTCTGGGCAGCTAACAAACAGTCCACCACATCATCCTCTGTAAAACCACAAATGATCAGTTTTACTGGATTAAATAAAGGAGATGTACCAAGCCAGGATAGCTGTTTCCCCTTGTTCCCAGTCTTTATTCTAAGCTGCCTTCTGCAGCCTTATATACACGAGAGCAGCATCAATCATCTCAGCTGACTCTTGGCAAGAAAGCAAATCAGTGTGTATCCCAAAACGTCACCCTATTGTGTTAATTAAAAGGACATTTATTAACATGTTGTTATACACAGTCAGCTGCTGCAGAGTAATCTCCTGGCTCTGACGGCTCATGTGCTTACCAAAGCCACGTCACAGGATCAGCTGCAAGCTTTGACCTTTGTCACATGACATCCAAGCGCGCCGTCTGATCTTTCCACGTCTGGTTCAGCCGTGAATCTGTGTTAAGACAGCAGGATTAACAGTGAAACGAGAATACATAATGAGTATGAAATTAAAGATGAAGTGCACAGAGTTGAAAAGAAATTAGTGTTCTCCAAGCATAGATTGTATCGAGTTGCATTATAGGAAATGTAGGATGCAGATGTTTTGCAGCTTGACCCATATTTTGGACTATAAATCAGGATACTGCTGCATCTTCTTTTTTTAACCACTTAACATACATTGAGAACGAAAGTTAGACCTTGTTATGGTTTAGCAAAATGTTCCTATCCTTGGCGTGGTTAAATTATTTGTTTTTCCTGTCACAGTCTTCATCAACGGGTATAATTTGACAATGAGATTTAGTGACAGGAAAAGTCAGAGAAGATTTCTTTGTCAAACTCTTAAACTTACTTTTCCCTTAAATAGTTTTAAGGGTAAAAAAACTCTTTTCCCACCTTGTCTGATATCATACATATGTATATGGCTGCACCACTGCATACATAATTTTACACACTTTTCCCCCTAGTTTATCCTGACATATTTGGGATGTTTATTAGAATTTAAAATGAGGCTGTTTTTGTTTTGAATTTCAATGTTTGCTCTTGTACTGAATCATTAACAGCTGAGTGAGATTTTTCGAGGCTGTTGTGTCCTTTGTAAATCTCCCTAACTTGATGGATGTGAAATACTAAATTGCTGCAGTACCCTGTAATTTTTGTCTCGCTTGGAAATGGGTTGTATTTATAATTTGCTACAGCAAACAAAGCAACAAGATTATAATTCAGTAATTATAATAAATGTCCGTATGTTAATTTGTGTCTCGTGGTTTTTAGACAGAACGTTTGATTAACTAGTCAACCACAATGCTCCATCTCTCTTATTGAAAAATCCAGAATCTATGAATACACAAATATTGTTTCAAATGTCTCCTACTTCTTACTTCTCCGTGTTTGTATATTTGAGTTTCTTCTCACACTTGTGTAAGGTGAATTTTGGACCACGACTGGCTTCCTAATTAGTTGTGGTGAAGCAAAATCACGCCCATATGTACACGTTAATTCAAGCTGAGCACAGAGAAGGTTGAATGAAACAGTGTTCTGCACATTAAGTACATCTCTCTGCACGCTGAAGGTCAAATATCCAGGAGAAACAGCAAGAAATGGAAAATACATTTTTGAGAAGAGGGGCTCACAAGAGAGATTGCTACAGATCCCAAATAAATTAGACGTTAGCTATAAGAGATCGAGGTCTCTCTTCATGTTGTACCTTTTTTAATCAGGGAGCTTTGAGGCATTGAAAAAACTACATGGTTTGAACATGAGAGACTTCTTTAGAATTCTTTGAGTCATCACAGTTTTATTCCAGAAAGCCAAAATGCCTACAGGGCGCGCCCAGGGCTTAGAATAATCTGAATGTTTTATAAGGGACTTCAAGGAGTTAAGATGACTAGTAGCACCTACATTAAACAAAATGGGAAAGAGAGACTATCGGTTGTATCACAGAGGAAGGTCTGGACAAAATATTTCAAATTGCAATGGAAGATATCTAGTTCAACCTCGTAGGACAGTGTTTGGCTGGAAATGTCTTAGCAGATATTTTAACACCCGTTCATCATCTCGTCATTCAGGATCTTTCAGCTGCTGGAGAGAATGTGGCTCTCAGGATGTGAACTATTATCACCTGTTCTGGGCCTGTCCAAAAGAAACTGCTTTCTGCTGTGAGATCCACACAGAATTAGAGACGATATTTGGGACGAATATTGCTTTCAATTGGGATGAACTGCTCTCTGTGTTTCTACATTCAAAGTCCACAAATATCAAAACAAAGAAATACCAAAACCTCTAAAGCTGAGCCATTCAAATGTTTGGTATCCGATACGAGTCACATACGGCACACAAACAACACGACATGAAGGAAGAGAGAGGTTGGGTGTAGTACGGGGTAAGAGTGTGACAGCCCATCAATTCAGACAGTATTGCCATAAAATCTTCCTCCTACTAGAGACTTTATTGTCGCAACCATATGGAGTCTACTGCTGGAGACAGAATGAAAAAAAACTGAGAGCATCAATCATACTTTAATGACGTCTCTCTGCCCGTGTTTCTCTTACAGATCCGCAGTGTGCAGATCCTGCCTGTGGATTATGAGATAGAGTACATCTGCAGAGGAAACCGGGTGATTGTGGGACCCAAGGTCAGGAAGTGTTTACCTGACGGCACCTGGACGGACATAGAGCACCACAGCAGATGCTGTAAGTCATTTTTTGTTTGGTGTAATTCTCATTTTCTTTTTATCCCGTCCTCTGGTTTTCTTTTTCCAGACAATTCTTTATTTAATTCGTATAAGAGTCAGTTTTGACACGCTCTGTCTGGTTAATCAACATCAAAATAAACCACATTTACAAAATCTCAGTTGTTTTGACAGCACGATACCGCCTTTCTTGTTTACACCACACACAGAGGAAAGTGTGAGATACTGTGCAACCTTCACTCTCACTCTTTTAATGGTCCAATGTGTCAGATTTAGGATCCGGCACTGTGGTGAAAACTCAAGGTTTTCCATTCTTTCAAGTGAGGGCAGTGCCTTGCTGAGGCGGTGTGGGCTGCAGGGGTGTCTGGAGAAGCTGAGTCCTGCTTTTGGAAAAAACGAAGCCCAACACCATGCTGCGGTGGCTAATCAGACAACAAGACCGATCAAACCTCCACAGTCAGCCTGGACTATCTCTGAAACTGAGACCATCCAGGTGGATTCATGGACTGAACTCTGATACGCTACCTGTTGTGTTCTGGCTTTGTTTACTTCATGTTCCCAGCTTCTTAATCTGAGTCTTGCTCGCGATTTACATTGCAAAACAGTGACACGAAGAAGTTTAATTTGGTTTGTGTCGATGGTTTGAGAGAACATGAGCATTGGTCTAGTGACATAGACGGTGAATGAGATTGAGGGAGCGTCGGCATCGATAAAGTCGGTTAATCAGTGAAATAAAAAGTTATGTCTTGATTATTTCACAGCGGTTACGTTCAGCACAAATACTGGACACACTGCCACCAGCCCCCCTTTGCCCCATACAAACCCTGCAGCGATTCACCACAGTGCCGGATTCTGTCTAAATGTACTCTTAGGGCGATCTATTGGCACAATATGGCAGAAACGTAATATAATATTCATATAGGCATGTTTTTATGAGTGTATAATCACCTGAAAATTTGATGCTTTTGTTACCTTGGAATGAGCCTTTTAAAGGACAAACCAAACACTCGCTCACCTCTCTGGATTAGTAGATTTAGATTTAAGACTGCATGGGCTATTATAGCGTGCTGTGAGTCCTTACTACATTTGATTGTTGAGGAGTGTGTGCATCAGTGAGTATAGGTGGTCATAATGCATTATAAGCCCCATCAACATGCAGCTTATAACTAATCAGAAGCAATCCACAAGACACATACTGTAAAGGTTATAATTAATTATGTTTTATAAGTGTTGATATAATGCATCAGAAAGTGTCACTAACCTTCTTTACTTCATGACCTGCTTTTCTTTGTCTGTATATTCTTATATATATGTGTGCCTGATGACTATAAGAGAGTTATATAAATAAATAAATCTGAATGTGATCTATATGATACCCCCAGAGAATAGTTTGTACTGATGGTTGCTGGGTATTGCTTTGGAGTGCTTACATCTAGATAATTAAAGAATAAAGGTAGCTTGCTTAGCTTCCACGTACATTATTCTAGCATCTGTATGGATATGTATGGAATTTGTCATAGGTTTTTACAGTATTTAAGTTGTTTTACTGCTTCTGCATGGTTTAACTGTGTGTTTTTGCTGCCTAAAACTAAATTTATTTTATTGGACAGTGAGACCTGAATGTAATTTCCTACTCAGATCACATCGACAGCCTCTGAAAACACTGAGAATAAGGCCAGCGATCCAATGAAATCCCTGTTATATCTCTTGTTTTTGTTCTTTCAATTCACATTTAACATCAGTGGAATTTATTTTTCCCCCAAGAGTATATTCTCTTTTTTGTTTTCTCTGGCTTATGTAAGAGCAGCACAAGCTGCAATGTGCAGATTGGAGTTTTATTATGTGTTCACATGCTGGAAGGAAGATTTAACAAACTCGGCAGCTAAACAAATTATGTTGGTAGTGTTTGGCCATTTTGTCAGCAAATCGGACCAAGAACACATTTGTTAAACTACACGGAGGCTGTAGCAAATGTAACAAATGTAGGCTAAAGTATAGCCTAATATATTTTACTGGTAACTAACACAAAAACCAGTATTTATTCAAGCCGACTTTCTAACTTCATCACATTTGTAACCTATACTTCTAGGACTTCTCATAGGTAAAGCTGCTCAGGAGGCATTATTGTTGCTTATTTGTATCCTGTTTTTTACCTCATGCTACGTTCACATGTTAGATCAACATCATCCATTCATTTGTACACTGTAGAAAAGCTCTGTATTTTTCTGAATAGGCAATATCAGCAGCAGCATGGCCAAAAGAGATCGAAAACCTTATAAAATATGAACCATTTTAACCCATCGGTGGAGTTTGTTATTGATTTGCAAACAGCGGTGATCTTTCATCTAAGTTGTGAACTATACTGAGAAATACTAACATTCCCATCAGTCTCAGCTGTACTTCACCTTAGTGATATCCAGGAAATGTTGAAAGATACCTAACTGCAACTCTACCAGGCAGTTTAGCATTTTCCAGCCTATTTCTAGTGATAGCTTGTTGCATTAGCATTTAACTCAAAGCAGTACTGTGCCAAAATCCAGCCTCGCAGAGCTGCTAGTATAAATGTAGATGTTCTGAGTCAGTAAAGCTGATTTCCCCCAATTTCTATGTCAGTTTGACATGGCAGTTCTCGTTCCCAGAGGAATTATGGTGGATTTTGATTATACAACTTTACATTTCAAAAGCAATAAGGCAACAACACTCCAGCAGAAGTCGTGACATATATAATTGTCAGTTCCCCTCAGCTCTACTGGGTGGTTTAGTGTTTTTCAGCTAATTTTTTCAGTCTAAATGCTCTTATCAGCCTTATTTCAAGCAGTAAACAGCAGAACACTGGAGCGTTTAGCAACTAAAGAGCCAGGTATTTTCTTTGGGAGTTGGTGGAGACCCAAAAGAGAGCAAATATTGGACTTAAGTGCACTGAGTGCCAAGAAACAGGGCTTCAAATGAATGCTAATGTTTCCCTGTCTGCTTGTTAACATATTCACCATACAACCTTGAGAAATGTTTGTTTACCTTTTCATAACTCTCTCTGTTTTTTCCCAGTGCTGCTGTGCCCGCGGGTGTGGACCTCCTTGGAGAACGGCCGGGTCATGGTGAAGCCACCCGGGCCGCCAGTGGAAGGGACGGTGCTCCATTACAGCTGCCACGCCGGATTCATCCTGGAGGGCAGAAACATCAGCCATTGCACTAAACTGGGCAAGTGGGACGCGCCCAAACCAACCTGCCTCTGTGAGTGTCTAAGACAATGTGACCAACCCTGACTTTACATTAGGACTCCAATTACAGTTGAATTAAGAAAATGTTGTATGGTAGGATGTCAGAGAGAGACTGGGGAGGCTAACAGACAACACAGACAGTAATTAATGACGTTTACATTATCATGGCAGCCTTTCTAGAGGTAGAGACGCTCGCAAAGAAATGTTTCTGATATGAGTTGATAACATCAATTATAATAAGTCATAACATAAGAAATCTATTTAAAGATTAAGATGTTTCTGAAGCTGAAAATGGGTGGAAATCACCAACTGGAGGTTATAATTGACGTCCTTTTTTAAGGAAAAGATATATTTGTAAAGATTTACATTAACATTTACATGCGATTATAGATTAATAGACAGGCAGTTAGACTGCAACTATTTTGATTTGAAAATAAATGTAGTCAACTTCAAGTCAACCTTTCAAGCACAAAGTGAGGATTACATGCTTTCCTCTGTTATATATGATATTAAACTGAATGTCTTTGAGTTGATTAGATAAAACAAGCAATTTGAATACATTATTTAAGCTCTAATAACTATAATTGTTATTTTTTAAGTTCTGTTTTCTCCCATTTTACTGTCAAAATTGACTTAGCAATAATGACATTTTTTGTTAGACGCAGACACAGTTCATTTATCTAAATAATTGATTATTTATTGACGGAAATGTTCATCGTAATCAAATAAACAGGACACATCCTGTGAACACTTCATCACACATCAAACACGTCTCACTTGGCTTCCGCAGGCTGCCTCACAAAAATGTGAACATAAGGCTTGATGACAGATAATTACAAACACCTGCTCTCCCAATGGTGAAGCAGTGTTGCTAGGCAATAAATGATCCAGCCAATCAGAGCTTAATCCACAGAGGGCAGTCTGGCAGGTAAAACAAATGATGAAGACAAGTAAAAAAACAACAACAATGATGATGTCCCATATGTTAAACTGTACATGGGAGGAATACCCAATGAATATTATAATGAGAGAGCGAGTGGATGTTTGTGACTTCATCACTGACACCAACCAACAGTTGGCGTGTCAACTGTCTGAAAAGATTTGTCCAAATTAGGGCAAATAAATGACAATTTAAGAAGATAAATACAAAGAACTGAAAGAAATGTGATTGCCAAATGGTTATCAGAGGAGTTGGCATGGCAACCATTAAAGTTGCTATGGGAATGATAGTATTAAAATGGATGAAAGAGGGAATTATCAGCACAGTTGGTCTGGGCAACTGAAAGTAGGCTACTTATTGTATAATAACAAATCTAGAAGATGCTTTACGGCTCATTCACATTTGTTAATAATTACTTATAATGTCCTCTGATAATGTTTAATTCTCCTCTGTTGCTGCTGTATCTTCCTATGGCACCTACACAATATAACTATATGACATTTAATGGCTATGCCTGTAAGATATCATAGGATTACATAATATCTATCACACTGCTCAGCATCCAACCAACAGTGATTTTGTACAGCTACCACGTCATGTCGCTGCCATCTAGTGGAGGAAAATATATTGATATGTACTTTACTGCACCAAATCTTTACAAGTAACGCATTATAGAGTCGAATACTTGAAAAACATGATTATTTTTTATGATCATTGTGTTTTTAACTGACTGTTCTTTGTCATTTTTTCCTTTTTTTGTGCTCTCTGGCCAAAGATGACAGAAACTACACAGGTAGGAATCTTTCGTTCTTTACATTTTACATTACATTCAGTCATTTAGCTGATGCTTTTATACAAAAAGGGAAACAATCAATGTACAGTGTCACAAGGACATCTTAGTCCAGCAATAAGTACTACATGCATATTGGTAGAGCTAGAGGAGAGGAGGTACTCTCTGGGTACCAGGAAGGTGGTCTCTGGGTGTTTTTTAAAGTAGAGAGGGACGCTCCTGATCTGGTAGAAACTGGTAGGACTTTCCTCTAATGTTCCAATGGGGAAGTAAAGTTTGGATTGCCCTGAACGTACGGGTGGCAGAGTCAGTCGTCATTCATTAAAGTAGCGCAATGGTCAGGAGGTAACATATGACTGGGGAATACTGGGGAACTATAGGGGAATTCAAGTAGGTGGGTGAAGAACCGGAGACCACTTTGTAGGAAAGCATTAGGGATTTGGATTTAACGTAAGTAACGTGTGCTCTTTTGGGTTGATTGAAGACCAGATGCACCGCCGCATCATCATCTGAAAGGGTCTTTACTGTGCAGGCCGGGAGGCTAACCACGCTAACCAAACCCTACTACACCAAGTTGTTCTTTATGTGTTCAGATTAAGGGACTTATGTGACACTAAAACATTCAATTCAATTCAGATTTATTTATATGGGTGTAGTGGCAGCCTAAGCACATAAAAAAAGCCATTTGAAGAACTTGACATTTACAATGCATAGTTGTGCAATGAAATCTTGAAGCCGGATGCCCTGAATAAACGATGTAAAAACAAGTTTGTAAATATGAATCAAACCCTGCATGGACACACACATACGGACTGTGGAAAAACCGTGTGACTTCCCCAGTTCCTGTTTCCCACCAGCTGTTCACCTGTGACGATACGACTGCTGTGATTACCTACCTATGTGATCAGGTGACATAGCAGCAGCAATATTCACCTAACTTACCACACACACACACACTACCTATAGCACACATTAAAACATAACAGAGGTTCTCTCATGACTTTCCACATACTCCATTATATTATTTATAGAGACTCACCAGTTACATATTTCATATCCAATTCAAAAACATACAGCTGCTTTGGTGAAACACTTGTCAGGCACGAACCTCTTACATATAATGTTACATTGCAAACTAAAGAACCTCAAGCCCAACACAAAACATGTACAACAAACAACGTTCGCCTCGTCATTTTACTAAAAAGTGTCTCTCCTAGAACATATCTTTTATCTTCAGGGGAAACATTAAACCTACATCCTTCTCTGTAAGCACTTATCCTCATGACGGTCACGGGGGACTGGAGAGGTGGGGTACACCCTGGACAAGTCGCCAGTTCATCACAGGGTTAACACGTAGAGAGAAACAACCATTCACACTTACGGGAAATTCAGAGTAACCAAATCACCTAATAGGAAGCTGGAGTACCCGCGAGAATCCACGCAGACACATGGGGAGAACATTAAAAACTCCACACAGAGAGGCCCGAGTCTGGGTTCAAACAAGAACCTTCTTGCTGTGAGACGACTGTGCCATCCACTGTGCCACCGTGCCAAAAGTAGTTATCAGGTTAATTGGTGACTCTAAATTGTCTCTATGTTCCCTGTGACGAGCTGGCGACTTGTTCAGGATGTACCCCGCCTCTTTCCCAAAATCGGACTGGGATAGGCTCCAGCCTTCTGCCACCCTTATGAGGATAAGAGGTTACAGAAAATGGATGGCTGATGCTTTGGAAGACTGTGCTGCAGATGCAATGTGTACTGTTACCACTAGAGGGCAGCAGTAGCCTGAGTCTGTAACCATGGGTTCAAATCTGACTTCTCTTTGGAAAGAGAAAGGAAACTTTCAGACACATTGTCTAATTAAATATATTTCCACTGTGAGAAACAAGATTATCATTTTAATTGTATTTGAAGTTGTAAACTCGGTTAAATAAATTAGTTTTCATATCTAATATTAGAACAGAATTTCTGTTCAGTTCCTCTCCTGCCCCATTACACGAGGAACATTATTTTGAGCAAATCCCCTCTTTTATGAATCAAAGCACCCGAAAGAAAAGATTAAGACTACTTAATTTGCTCATAAGTATCATTAGCGAGGTAGCATATCAACTCAACTCAGCCAAACTAACCCCCTTATGTCTTTAATTCCAAAGTTTTAATACTTATTAGTTTGTTGCTAATCATTTTTGCTATGCTCCTGCCATCTACTAAGCCGTCGAGGGCAGCTGTAGCTTTATCACCATGCAGGTGTGAGTATAATCAGGTGTGGAATATTCTGCTCACTTATCCCAGTCTTCTGTACACAGTGCTTTTATAACCATGAGGGTATAAAAACTGTGTGAGTTTGCAGCAGGTCATTTCTGAAAATGAACTGATGTGCTTAGAAGAAAAAAAAGGTTCAAAACATCTCAGAATGCAGCAGTTTTATCTGATCCCTGGCAAGGATGATGATGTGTTTCTGTTGAAGGATGGTTCACCCTCTTGCACAGTTATGTCACCACATTAGGAATTGGCCAGATATTGAATCATACGCTTGCTACAATCCTTGAAAGGCTCACCACACTGCAGCGTAATGAATTAGGCATAGACCTGTACCAGCCTTTCATAAGCCACATCCACGTTCGTGCACTAAACTCGACATATACATCAGGTTTATGCAAGTAATCCCGTAAGTCGCTGATAAAAAAAACTTTCCAAATGTCTTAGACACACTTGAGAAACACATAATTAACAAAGCAGCAGAGAACACTGTTTCCTCAAATAGAAATTTCCATCTACTGTCACAATACTGACCTCCTTCTGGCTCTGCTCTCTTTCTCTCCACTCCATGTGCCATCACCACCCACTTACTGCCTCCTCAGCGGGAGAAAGGTTAATACCCTGCTCCTGTCTGCGTCTGCTCTACCCTGTGAGTGTGTATGTGTGCACATATATGCAGCAGGATTACATCTCTGGTCTCAGTTTTTCTCCAAGTACAGTATAACAAAACCGCAGGTACACAGTGAATACAAACAAACAGAACAGAACAGCCTAAAACGGTCTCTGTCCAGACTCTGCATATACAGATATAGACTGTACTCTTTATAATATTATCTACAGAGACTCAACAGTTCAAACCATGAGCAAGCACTTGGCGACGGTAGCAAGGAAAAACTTGCTTAACAGGAAGAAAACCTTGAGCATCATTGGTGGGTGATCAGTTGAGTTAAAGAGAGACGGTAAATAGGTAAATAGATGAATGGACTGTACTTATAAAGTGCTTTTACACTACATATCTCACACACACATTCATGGCATTGAAAGGTGCCAACAGTACTTTTTGGGAACTAACCATTCATACACATTCACACACTGATGACGCCACCACTGGGGGTGATTTTGGGTTCGGTATCTTGCTTAGTATTGCTCAGTTTTGCAGAAGTGCCAAAAACTGCAGTGCCTCAAACAGCCACTTGAGGCTGGCAACAGAATAAGTCAATCTCCATAAGCCCCTATGGTAAAATATCTAACTTCACAGCGGAAATAAACATGTTTACAGCCTTGTACAAAAACTGTTTTGGCCTCTATAGCTAATTTTCCCGCTCAGGGTTCAGTATTAAGCTCATAGCTCATTGTTCAAGGACACATCAACATGCAGATTGGAGGAGCTGGGAATTGAACCACACCTTAGCCACAGCCGGAGATATATAGATAGAGCACAGCACCAATAAAATAATAACTATGTGATAATCATAATAATAGTATTTGTAGTGGACGTCAAGCAGGACCACAGCAGTAGGCTCGACCAATCTCTGATCTAGGTGGTCTCTGTATGTACGTTGTGTATTTTCTTTGAATATACTATTTAATCTATTGGAGATATATGTACTTAGGTGGGCCAAATGACGCCTGGGTGCTCAAACAAGCCATCTGTAATGGCACCTACCTGTCAATCAAAGTGGCTACACTGTTAATTCTGCATAACTTTAAGCCTTAATATAATTTGAACAGGTGAGTTATATAAATATTCCCCCTTAGTACAGTTGAACAGTTGTTTTGTACCAGGCTGTAAACATGTTTATTTCTGCTGTTGGACATTTGAACATGTGGACTTATGGAGACTGACTTATTCTGTAGCCTGCCTCAAGTGGACGTTTGAGGAACTGCAGTTTTTAAGATATGTGCACGTTCTTTGTATATACATTGTATTATTTAGATTATACAATACAGTACAAAATAACATTGTTAAGATCGATTTAATCTTTTTGAGATTCATGTATTTTAGAACATAAAATCACTAATTACTTCGCTTTCTTTCAAAAGCAAATATTACATTAGTCAAAATGTCATGTGTATCTAAATTTAAAAAATAATCATCAATGAGATGAGCACGCTTCTGTCTTTTTTTTGCAGATAATTGTTACCCAGTGTCTGCACATGTGCCTCCAAAGTAAAATTTTAGATTTTTGAGTTTTATTAGAGGAATAAAAAAATGCATCTGTCTGAGACTAATTTCGGCTATGGATTAATACTCTTTGGTGCACTAGTGAGTATTTACAGCAGCAGGACGGAGTGTTTATCATCATCAAGGCACATGAAGGCTCATTCATGTGTATTTAATAGTTTTTGTTGATGACTTTGGAGCTTTTCGGCACAGAGGAATAAGATATATAAGACAATTCTCGTAGTCGTATAGCTGCTTTTGTTCTTTTGTTGCCGCCCTCATCATTTAAATGACGGGTTGTATCATTTGGATTTTAGCTTGCCGTGTGTGTGTGTGTTATCTGTACACTCACATCTTGTCAATACATACAAACCAGGCAATCTGTTAGCACTTCATGAGCAGGTGCTGCGAGAGTCACGATCGCTCCAAAACGTTAAGCCGAGAATTAAAAAAAAAAAATCACGTGTGCTGTGATTTATGATGGGAATGTAAATTTGAGCCTTACACGAGGTGTTAATGAGTACCTGCTGAATGAATACTGATGATTTGATTGTGATATAGGAGACGGTATATCTTTTTTTTTTTAAACCTCCCTACTGTATTGGCTACCAAATGTTGCTCAAAGTTACGCTCCAGTGAATATTTACAGTCGAACAATGAACTCATTATTAACTCCTCTCCACCCTGATTCTCAAGCGTGATATATTACTCTAATAACTGCACCGCTGCGGAGTGTTGGAAACAAGGCACTGTGCTGCTGCTGGACAAATTATGTAATGATGATGATGTATCAAAGTTAGAGCTTTTTACTGCATGATGAACTGTAATTTTCTGGCAATGCTGGCCAGCATTTATGCGGCTATAAATTGCAATAATAATAATGTCTAAACGAGGCACCATCTGGTAGTAAAAGTAAAGTTAAGCAGACACAAAGAATGGAGTTTGAAATCCTCTTTGACCAAAGTCTGATCTCTGCACAAAGAAGATGATTTAAAAAAAAAACAACCCTCGTCGCTTGGGAGTTAAAACATTTTGTCAGAGCGTTTTCACAATGATTTGGATTGCGCCCTGAATAAAATGCACTCTGCAGGTGGAGGACAATGTAATCTGACGATTGTGTTAAAAAGGGAACATTCAAAACAGTATTTTCCCCACTAACACATCTGCCAAGGGAGAAACAGGCCATTATCCTGAAAGATGCCCAGTGCGCAAACTGCAGACACACAAATATACAGTACAAGCCCCTCATTAAAGCAGCTCAGCAACACGTTGCAGCGCCCGTGTCTCCATTGCATCTTTTTTTTCTCAGGCTGTGGCACAGCTAATGTCTTCTCTGTGAATGTGGTATTTGCCACCACGGGGGTTGTTAACACTGTACTACCTGATGCCGGTGCCTCTCCTTGGCTGTGTCAGCTGCAGGCTTGTGGAGCGGAACGGCACATAAAGTTCACGGCTGAATAATTGATAGTGCGTTGGATGGGTCACGGGGTGGCAGCGAGGATGAGGAGGTGGAAGTGGAAGGCAAATGCCAGCAGATGATCACAATGCTCACCTCAGCCTGTGAGGGCTTGTTAGCAGCTGGATCAGAATAGCTCTCTGCTACACGGAGATATCCAGATAATGAGATTTGGGTAATGAACCAGGGTTATATAATAGTCATATTCCATCGCCTAACTACAGAGGGTTTTTAATTTAGACTGGAGAAATAATGGCCTTCTTCTCAATTGCTGCAATAAGTAATTTTCAAAGGGGAACTTTAACACTAACATTACATTCCAATTAGAGCGCTTACACAGGAACTGCAAAAACATGAGCATAAAATGGAATAAATGCCGAGTCAATAATCCAAATAGGCTGCAGTGGAAAATGGTAAAAAGTGCTGCTGGCACCAGAAAGACTTTCTATTTGTTAACCTCAAAGAATTCAGCGCCATCAAATGATGTTGGGAAGATGTGTCTGCAAAAACTGAAGCTCAGTTTTTTACTATCAAACCTTAAACTGTGTGTTGTTCTGTATGTCGGTTACATACTGTATTTTGGCCGAGCTGGCTGTGAACAGAGGGCTCACACAGGTGTGCAGTGTGGAGTCCACTCTACACTAACTACATCGCTGTTTACACTACAAATAAAATCAGCCATGACTGATACTGCCTGCCACTTTTTGCTGATTTCTCAAAAACAGCTTCTCTAGCATTTCTGGCTGTGGAGGGAAGGTATAAATGAAATGCTCTATAGATTAGCAGAGGTGGTTACAGAGCACACTGCTCTCGTGTGTGTGTGTGTGTGTGTGTGTGTGTGTGTGTGTGTGTGCGTGTGCATGGAGTTATTGATTTGGTCAAAGAGCGTCTTGGATTAAAACCAGGCTGAAGCTAATTGAAATTTAAAGTTTCTCGGATGTCAAAGTTACACATAATTTCAGCAGCATTTAAATAACTATAGCTGATTGTGCAAAGTCTGAGAGTGTAATCAATGTTTTTAGTAATAGCGCCGACTCCGGGGATGGCAGTGTCAGAATATGCGACTCAGGCCACCGCCATGTCTGCAGCCCTGCCTCTTCCGCCTCTCTGCTAATCTAAAAATTGGCAAAGACGTGGATCATCGACAGGCCTGAGGCGGCCTCTGAGCCTTTAAAGCCTCAGGCTTAAAGTTACGCATAACTAACAGCATGGCTGCTTTGACTGACACGTAGGGGCTGTTACAAATGGCTTGTTTGAGTCATTCGGCTCGCCTCAGGTCCGCTCATGATCTTTGCAGATTCTTAGATTAGCCGAGGCGGGACTGACAACATGGCGGCAGCTCTTCAGAAACCCGTGGGTGACGTCACGCATACGCTCTCCATTCTGTGTTTTTTCCTTAAAGCACGGCCACACTGATTTAACTCTGGCCATAATAAACTCGTTTTGTTTTACACGCTAGCTTGATGTTTAACTTAACATTAATAAAAAAAAGCTTAACGCCTGCACGCTTTAATCTTCAGTTTTTTAATTGATGCTGCTCTCTGATGGCTTTGCACCTCAGTGACGAATGTATGATTAGTCTCCTGCTGCTAATCTTACATTAATGACTGATCATTGCAACAGTATAACTACCTGACTGATGTATTGGACATGCTGTACATTGATTATCATTATATATATTTGTTTACAAGCACTGGGTTGCATTGATCTGATTAAACAGCATTATGCCGTACTCACTAAACTTGGAGGGATTGCAATGCAATTAATCGAATCTGCTATTTAACCACATGACAAACAAGTCAGTTAATAGATTAGTCGACTTTAAAAGGTTCCTCCTTCGCACATTTTAAAGCAGTGTGCCGCTCAGAGAGATGCTTCCTAGCTCGAGGACAGCAAAACTTTCCAGGAAAAAAGGGAACTGGAGCACATTGATTCATTTGCAGACTTTAATAGACCGATGTTTCGACGCTGCTTTGTCTTCATCAGTGTCAAAATGGACAAACACACACACACACACACACACACACACACACACACACACACACACACAGATATAGGTGTCGGATAAGTGGTTGAACAGGATTTCAGATACAGTGGATGCGAGAGTGGGAGTTACTATAATCAATGTCATGCCCCCCCCCAACAAATTCAATTCTTCATTTAAAGGTAGCATGTAGTAGTGATGCTGTAGATTAAAACCGACTGACTATCCCTCGCCTCAGCCTCTCCTTCCAAGCATGTACAGGAGAACCTACAGTGCCAGTGAAACATACCAAAAACAATGTTTGGTTTGTCCTTTCAAGGCTACTGTAGAAACATGCAACTCGCTCGACCTGCTCCATCTGCAGATATGAAAGACGCGTTCTAAGCTAAACCATCACATAGTTATGAAGATATATTCATAATATACCATTTCCATATTCAGTCAATAAATCCCCCTAAATCTTACACACTGGGCCTTTAAGTCAAACAGAGTTAACGACGCCTCCACAAAGGCTGCAAAACAATCAGTGTGCTGCAAATTTCTCAACAATTAATTAAAAAAAATGCCAGAATTTGATCGTAGTTAACACCGCAGACTTTTTCTGCTATTACGGTAAACAGATATTAGTACTGTTGTTTTCACGTTGGAGTTTTATTCCATATTTTCCTTTTTTTTTCTATCCAAAGAAATACTGTTCTGCCACATAATTGACATAAAAAAAAATACCACACGAATACCTTATAAAATAAAGGTTTTTCCATAAAAATACCACACGAATACCTTATAAAATAAAGGTTTTTCCATAAAGCATTACAGTGTTTTACTGTAAAATTAACAGTCTTGAATATGAAATACTACTTTATGCTGAATAAATTCCCCTAAAATGCGTCTAAATAAAAGTTTTGCCATGAATAAACTGAATTTGACTCTTGGTCCAAAACAAACCTGATGTCACTTTGGGTTTTAAGAAATTCTGATGGCTTTGTCATTATTTTACAATTAAATATTATTGTTATAATCACATTATGTTTTTACTTTGACAAATACGTCACTGCTTTCAGCATCAGTTGAATTATTTTCTCTTATTTACCACACAGTCAATGATGTGACATTAATCAATATCAGAGAATTCTTCATCATTGATGATGTGATATTGATTTTCAGCACATCCCACAGCTCCTGTCTGTTTATTAGCTAACTCTCTCTCTGAGCCTTTAAGGTCAATATCTTCCCACTTGTACTGATGCATCGATCAGATATTGATTATAGATGAACTAGCTAACTGTATCAACCAGCAGCTGCAGCGAGAAAACAAATTTATATGTTTTAATTATGTGTTTTATGCGAGGCGGAATGGATGCAGTGTTTAAGTTGAACTCAGCGTGTAACTCATTAGAAAATCTTTGAGGAGGATTTGTGCCCAGAGCCCCCCTCCCATCCACTCATCCATCTCCCTCTCTCTCTCCCTCAGCATGCGTTTCAGACTCGTCCTCCCTCCCTTCCTCTCTCTCTCTCTCTCTCTCTCTCTCTCTCTCTCTCTCTCTGTCCTCTCTCACACTCACACTCAGCCAGCCGGTGCTGCAGTGGATCAGACGCAGAGCTCTGGCGCGCCTACAAATCTGTTGGAATACGGCTGCGTTAAAGAGGAAGGGAAGGAGATGTAGCCTGCTATATTCACTGCTTCAGCTCTCACTTCACACGTCAGAAAATATGTTTTAGCTGCAGCTCCAAATCCACACTCATTTGACCCGGTTGACGTTGTTCTGCGCGGACTCCAACAACTGTCTAATTCGCGCGTCCTTCTTATATATTTTTGTGCGTAAATGTCGCGAGCAAGGTGCGCGCAGTCCAATATTCATGATTGATTGCGAGCAGAAAGCGTCGGTCTAATTGTGTGTGCACTTGCACAGAGATGAGTTGTTGGACTGCAGGACCCGAGGTTCGTTTGAAACTTGACTGATGAGCTGATCTCGAGGCGAGCAGCACCGTGTGTCCTCACATGATCGCTGCGAGTGATCTGCGAAGTAAAAACTGACTTTATCCCGAAGATTTCACGTATAATTAACCATGCATTATGCAGAATTATAGCTGAGTAAATTATTTACTCAATTCGCCAAACACTTGCAATTAAAAGTAAAGAGTTTGGTTTACATGTAAAGGTCCAAACTGCGTAAAAAGATCCGGACACGTGTTGAGTTCACTCCAATTTCAGTTGTAAAATTGCACGTACAATAACCTCTGACTCCGCTGCAGCACCTTGACCACATTGCACCGGTTCATCTCACCTTGAACCATGCTGGTAATTTGTAGAAATCCTCCGCGGGTACCACGCGTAGCCCGCGGGCATGCGATGTTCCTCCGGGCATCTCTCATCGCCCTTCTCCTCCTTTGGCCACGGCCGTCCGCAGGCAAGAAGAAGCTGTACATCGGAGCTCTGTTCCCCATGAGCGGAGGCTGGCCGGGCGGACAGGCGTGCATGCCCTCCGCTCAGATGGCACTGGACCTGGTGAACAACAGGAGCGACATCCTGCCCGACTACGAGCTGGAGCTCATACACTACGACAGCATGGTGAGTGCATGTGGAGGGAGAGTCAGGAGGAGGTGCGCACTTTAAGTGATGTGTGGTGTCAGTCAGTGGAGGGATCTAATGATGTACAGTCAGGAGGAGTAACTGACCCTGTTGTGTCATTTGAGGTGTTGCTGAACATCATGTGCCATCACTGCTCTGTGTGTGTGTGTGTGTGCTGTGCAGCCAAACATTTCTCTGACTTCATGGAGCTTTTTTTTGTGCATTTTATTTTGCCATCACACCAGGACTTTTATTTTGAAAGTGGCAGATCTCAGTGAAGAGCTTTTAAAGGTCAGCCGGCTGATAAGTAACCCTCAGGTCCTACACTCCTCACTCTGCTTAACAAAAGGTAGCTGCCATGCAATGTCCACAGCTGGCCTGTGCTAAATGAACAAACACACCTCCTGCTTGCTGCTCATCAATCATTAATCATGGTGGTATTTTAAAATGTCAGAATTATCAACCACTATAAATCCAATATCCGCCCCCCCACCATCACCACCACCACCTTCTTCTTCTTTATCCCCCCCCCTTGCTGCCCCAGTTTACCACCCACTGCACTGACGCAGACTTTAATCAAAAAGCACATTATTCATCTTAAAAACTGTGAAAGTTTCCTCCACCCTGAAAGGAACTATTTTCTTCTTCTCAACGATGACACAAGTGGAAAAACAATTACCGGCTATATCGCCTCTTGTCTCTTCTCTCCTGAGTGTTTATCATTAATCACGCTGCAGGACAGATCGCTCGGAGAGTGGCCGGGGCACCAAACAGTTAACCGTACTGGGGACTGGTTAGAAAATTTGCTATGAGCTTTATTCTGATTGGTGTACACGGCTCTGCATTGGAATCCTGTTAAACAGAATAGCAGGGAGTGTGTGTGTGTGTGTGTGTGTGTGTGTGTGTGTGTGTGTGAGAGAGAGACAGAGAGAGAGAGAGAGGGAGAGTTGGCATGGCAACACAGTTACTCTTGAAGCAAGCCACAGAAACAAATAAGGTTTCAGCTCAGTGAAAATATGTGTGCAAATTCATATGCTGGATGAGCTGATAGTACAGTGCACGCTTATTCACATTCTGCTATGCATACACCTTGTTCTTTGCAATCAATTGCTAAACAGATCAAATGTGTGTGTGTGTGTGTGTCCTCTGATTAAGTGTAGTGAAGCAGGCAGCTGCAGATGTAGCTGCCATAAACATAAAGATAAAGCAATTGCATGAACAGATTTCATAGGGATTGGAAAACATCACTCCTCGTGTTTCAGGAGTCGCTGCCGCCTCGGGCTCGAGAAAATAGATGCAGATCCTTTTGAATAGGACGGCTCAAAGAGGCTGGTACAACATTGTCTGAGTGACGCTGGTTAATTCCTTGAATTAAGTCAAGAGAGGTTTTTTTTTTTTTTTTGATTGCTCTCGCCCTGGGTACAGTGTGAACGAGTTTTTAACCTTCTGATTGCAAACATTTGTCACCTGGCTGGAATTGTAATGAGGATCTTACCCGCTGAGAGGCAGAAAAGCAATTATAAGAAAAGGGATTAATTAGCTATCATATTTACATCCGGTTATTACGACTCGTTCCACGTTTGGTCGGAGGACAAATCTCCAGCTTGTGAACTCTTTGTTTAACTGTGAGATTAAGACAAGGGTGTGACCGTCCCTTTGTTTGCGCGCACTTCAAGATCAGCGAAAATTATGCAGCAGCCTCATCTTGACCTGAATTTATCACGATGAGGAACTTTTTTTTTTTACAAGATGAGGATTAAAGTTGGATAAACACACACACACACATGGAGAGACACACACCAGCCCGTGACCATTATGGTTGGTAGTATCAAGCGATGTCCTCAGCTTGTTCAACATCATACAATATTCATGAAGCTCAACACTTAATCCCAGCCTGTCCTTTTAATGGATGCAGATACCCCGTGGTAGCAGAACGGCTTGTTTCTCTGGCTATTCTGGCGACAGCATCAGACTATTTACAGCTTTCTGCGATCTTACACACACACACACACACACGCTCACACACATCACACAGTACGTGCAAACACACACACTCTACGCAGGCCGTTGCCATGGATATATTTCAAAGCCGAGACTGCAAACTTTGATCAATTATTAACGGTGATGGAGTGAGACAGTGGAGATACAGATAAAATGGTGAAACAAGGTGCTTCCCTCACTTCCGCCCTTTCTTTTAATTGGCAGCCGTGACACAATATCTCATCCGCTGTGGCGTAACCGGTATTCATCACTGCATGGTCCTCTTTCCTGCATGTCCACTGTGGGGTGCCAGATGTAATTATGAGGAAATTAGGAGATGTAGCTGAGCACGCTTTGAGGTTCAATACATAGGCTGTCCCTGGGCTCTTATCTTATCCCCCCCTCACACTCTTTTTATATTATTCAATCTGGAGTGTAATTAGAGAGTGTATTATGACGAGTCAGTATCTTCCCCTCGTTCTTCACAGCCCTGGGTAACTTCAGTTTCTTTACTACGTTCTCGCGAGCTGAGTATGAGTGATCACAAAAGGCAGCATGGGCACGTTAACGTCGACACTGATATTGGCTCGGGGAATTTCAGAGCAGAGGACAGGAACACCGGCTACCACGTCCTGTATGTGTAGCTGTACAAGCGCATTTTTATGACTGTGTATACACACTTGCATTAATCTGTGTGTGTGTGTGTGTGTGTGTGTGTGTGTGTGTGTGTGTTGGTAAATGTATGTGTGTGTGTGTGTGTGAATGGCATCGGGGGCCATCAACCCAGGTGCTCTCATGAGCCAAGGAGAGCTAGAAATGAAAGTGGAAATGGTGATGACCCCAGAGGGTTGTAGAAGACAGACATCCAAGAATAGCAGAGATTCTTCAGCCTTTATTGCATACCTGTCAACACTCCTGTTTTCCTTCTCTCTATTTTTTTTTTTCACGAGGCAGACTGTGTGTGCTTTTTCACCTCTTACCGCCCCGTGTTCCCGTTTTGTTACCGAGGGGTTTCATTTCTTACGCTTCGTCGAAACACTTGAATGAAAGAAAGGTTCGACTGTGGCGGCTGATGCTGTTTTTTTGCGGTCGTGTTTAAGAATAGACCCTCCTCCTTCATTATACACCTGTTAGGTGTAAAGCAGCTGAATTTATTCAAGTCAGGTTCAAGCTGAAATCTAAGGGAGGCGCTTTTTTTTTTATGTGATGATTGAGGGGATTTTAAAGATTTTTTTAAGGGTGTTTGCCCACTCGTGATTGAGTTTGGCATTGATCTACTGCCCAATAAAACAGTTTCTCTCACTAATGCATGCTCTTATTTTCTCCCAGCAAACACTGAGCTGTTCTTCTTCTTTTAAATTGAAACTCTGCCGCGTTGATCTGTAACTACGGCATATTTAAGCTTCGCCATCTACATTGTTGTCTAATTTTAAGAAAAACAACATTAATCAAAATATAAAATGTTTCTGTCTCACGGCAAGATAACCCGCTGAGGTATAACAGCTCTTTTTCTTTATGAAACTATATTCCATCTTGCATATATACATTTGGGAATTGAAACCAAACTATAAATGTTAATTTATCATTCTACAACAGACGGTTGGAAATGAACTTATCAAATGTGAACAGACGGATACTTAGAGGTACTTATACTTCCAGATAAAACTCAATAGTAAATCATCATTTTGTGTCTGAAATCTACCAGTCGCTTTTGTATTTTACTGGCATTTATAGGTGGTGTGAATTTCCCACCCTGGTTGTGTAACAAAATGCTAATTAGATGCATAAAGAAGTCATAAATTATGTTGGAGCATGGCTGCTAGTTTGAAATAATGAATAAATCTGGCAAAGTGTCAAATTATGTTTTGTTCTGTAATTAATTGATGCCATAAATTTTGCCTAGATTATGCTAATGTGTAATACATGTTGTAGAGGAGCGAGACTGAACCGTGGGTAGGTCGGTGTCCTCTGACTCTGCATCAGATCACTGACAGTTTTCCAAAGAGGCATTTTGAAGCTCGGTGTTGCGTGCCATGTTGGCTGACCTGCCTTTTCCGCCGACTATTTGAAATATCAGTAAAGATGTGGATCATTAGTGGACCTGAACCGGGCTGTATGACACCTGTGTGCTCAACAAGCCACCTGTAATGGCACTTACCTGTCAATCAAAGCATCCACTCTGTTAATTATGCATAACTTTAAGCCTTAACCTCAGTACAGTTGTCATGAATAGGGACATTAACTATAGAGACCAAAACTGTATTGTGTACCAGACTGTAAACATGTTTATTTCTGCTGTGAAGTTGGACATTTTAACATGGGGACTTATGGAGACTGACTCACTTCTGGAGCCAGCCTCAAGTGGACGTTGGAGGAACTGCAGTTTTAGGCTTCACTTCACAGCCATGGAGGTTGTTGCTTCTGTCAGATTCAGAGAATTCTGCAAATTTTTACCCAATTTTGACGCCTCATTTTGTAAACGTATTATAACACTTTCCTTTTTGGTCTTTATTATGTTTTATTATGACTTGACATGGACTTCAAATAACCTTGACAAGGTCAGAATCTGTCTGAATCTTTTTTTAATTTGATTCAAATGTCTACACAGTATGGAAACAAGCTGTTGTTAAAAGCTGTGGTGTTGGACGGTAATTACAGATTGATTAAGAATAAATGAATATAATGAGCATAGGCGCTCATCACAATATAGTTTAAACACTAACACCAGACAGCTAACAAGCTTCTTCCCCAACATGCAGCCAGTGACAGAAAAACACAAACAACCTTCAGGAGAGCGAGAGAGAGCATTTATAAAGGTCTGCGCGCCCATCTGCATCTCCCTTCTTTATGAGGGAAGTGATTTTACACCAGGAGCACCAGGGAGGAGGAAGTGATGTGTGAAATCAGCCGGTGCAGTGATTGATCGGAAGGAAAGCTTGCAGCCTCTCGGCCCCGCATTACACAAGGTTGCCTGTTCCCATACGACATCAATATTGTGAGGCTGCTTTCCCAGTCAATACTGATGTCATTAACCCAGCGAATTGGAAATGGCCAGGAGTGCGTGGAGTCATTTTAAAACTCTAATTATTCAAAGTAGTCAGGTAAGAACAATATTTGGACGTCACAGAATAATGCGATTCCTGTGCAGATTTGTTTTGTGGTTGGTCAGCGAGTTCAAAGGCATCTAAAGCCAGCGAGTACTCTGAGTATTCTCTCTGCCGCAGGGTTTGGCCACCCTGTTCTTTGTGGCAGTGTGTTGAATTAAAACAAATGGAGTATCTTTGATCTTTCTACCCCATGTGATGAATTTGGGCACCAAGTTTTAAGAATTTATTACATTGTTGGGCAGCTCTGAAGATAGAGAGATAACAGTTTTTAATGTTTCAGTTGTATTCTGTGCTGTGTGTTGTACCCGGAGTATTTTTGAAAATGACCACAGTGACCAAAGAGTCGATTAATATGTTTGAGTCCGATACAGTACTCTTTAAAATGAATGGATCTTGGTCAGCAGAGTTTAATATTTTAACCAACATTAATTCAAGCTGACCAAAGACGCCATTCTTTGATGATTAAAAGTAGAATATGACTTTAGGTGCCGTTCCAATAATCACAACTATGTATTGGATTCAAACAATATTCCGAATCCCAAATCGAAGTCCAAAATTCTATTTGTTACATTATCAAGATATTAGGGCTTGCTCCTGAACTCCACCCAGGCTTTAATCAATGTCATTTTTTAAAAATCAAATAAGTGCTGATGTAGCTTCAATGGTAAGCCAATTGGTATATGTGTTATACTGACAGCTATGCAGATAGTACACTGTATATACACACAACACAAACTACACCACTATAGCCGTATAACAGTATAAATTCAGGACAATACTAAAACTTTGAAGTCATTTGAAATATATTCGTTGTGGTTTATGGGATGAGTGGTTCCTTCCTAGTTGGCTTGGCGAACCATTGACCTCTTTGGCCTTGGGTTTGAAAGTCATTGAGATAATTAGGTTAGATGGCAGCAGGTCATGAGGTTATGAGTGCAAACAAAGGATTAATATAGGAATGGATGCAGGTGTGGATCACAGTTTAAAACCAGTTTTCTGCCCTTTCCTCCCGTTATGGTCACCTCGTAGCCCAAGCTCCTGTGCACCCAATGAATCGGATGCAGGAGATGTTACAGATGCTGTGATCTCTATAAAGAGATCTGCATATAAATGTGGACACTGTAGGCAATGGACCAAGACTTTGGCACCGGAAGTGTTCAGGTTTCCCTTTTTTAGTCCGAGTAGTATTGATCAGTCACATTTGAGTAGGCTTTAGTTGCAGCAGCCCGTGAGGAAAGAAAAAGTGGTGGAACGTATTGGCCGAAATGAGATTTCGGAACTCAGCAGCTATCGTCAGACGACAATTTAGACTTTTTTTATTTAGGCTTTTTTAAATTTGCATTTACATACAAATATCTGTAGAGTTTGTTGCCTGTTGGACTGCAGAGCAAGTCCAGATATCTGCTATCATACGCTACACTGAAAGCCCAGAAACATCAGCCGCTACCTCCAGAGGTTAAATAGCCGTCAGACAATAGCTGATGGATTACAAGTGCTGTGACCTTGGTTGTCTACAGTCGACAACCTTTATTGTACATGTTGCACCGTTTAGAGAAACATGTCCTAAAGGTGTAGTGAATCAATGGTTGATTCGAACCAATAAAGGAAACCATATAGAGATTTTATTGTGAGAAAGTCAGAGCTCTACTTCAAGGGTTCAGATTAAATTATCGATTTCGACAACTCTATAATTCCACCCAATCTAGACTTAATTGAAAACACATCACTCAATAAGAAGTCCAGCTATTCCACATATTCCCGGGGCCTTGAGTGCTGATTACCCCTTCAGAAAAAAATCACAAGGCTGCCTCAAAGAGACAATTCAACCGTTGAGACAAACACCTAAATTAGGAGCCATATTGGTCGTCGGCATCATCGGCCTGCTGCATGATTGTTTGTGACACTCATCTGGAGTGTTTTTTTTTTTTTTCTTAAACGTGCATGTGTGTGTTTGTGCTTGCGAGCCGTATCCCCCTCTTCCATGCTGAATCATTAGATGTGTCGGGCCAGTTTATCTGTGACTCTGATGAGCAATGCGGCAGTGATGGCCTGTCGGTAATCTGCCTGACAGAGCAGTGATAGATCATTCCAGCCGCACTCTCGCCACCTAGACACGCCGCAAATGACTTCATTGGAGGGTTGTAATGACTTGTGATGGCTACTGTTTTGGTCGTCAGGCTCACTTTTGTTAGGTTTCTTTCTGTTGTTATGTCTTGATCTGCGGATGGCGTGTTGTGTTTTGATGATACGTACTGGCTGTGTTTGGGTGTGCGGATGATTTTTTGTTTTTTTTGTGCCATTTCTCTTTACTTTATCGTGACCTTGTCTTGCTCTTCCCTTCTCCTTTACTTGTCCTTTTCTTTCTCCCTCTTGTCTTTTCTCTTCATATTTGCATTGCCCTCTTTGTCACTCCCTTCTACTTCTATGTAATTTCCCTTTACTTTTTCCACTCTCTTCATTTCTTTTCTTTCTGTTTACAGTTGCCTCCATCTCCCACACTTTGTTGCTTGTTTGTTTCTTCCATTTCCTCACCCTCTGTTCTCAATCTGCCTCCCTCGCCCTTATCTTTCCCATTTTCCTCCCTCTGACTCCTACATGTCCGCTTTTATCTCGCTCTTTCGATCACCTTGATTCATTTTTCTTCCTTATTATTGATCCACCCATTCATCTAACACTTTGTCACTGTGTCCTTCCAGTGTGACCCAGGAGAGGCCACCAAGTTGCTGTATGACCTTCTATACACCGAGCCCATCAAGATCGTCCTGATGCCCGGCTGCAGCGGCGTCTCCACGTTGGTGGCCGAAGCCGCTCGCATGTGGAACCTCATTGTGGTGGGTGTTACCGTTTATATCGAAAGACACACTTTCAACCAATGTTTTTAATCCTCAGTCATTTTAACCCTGAGGTTTACAAGTTGGTGAAAGCTGGACAAGGACGGAGAAATGTGAGGTGTGAATTTAGATCCACTCTTCATGTGAGTCATAACTTGGTCAAATCTAAAATCTAAACTTCCACTTGCCAATGATATAATTCCATTTAATCTCAGAAGCCCATCGGGAATAAAACAAGAATAGGTACTCCTCCTCCTAACACCTGGATCCCACCGGGCACGGCTCTGTTATGCGATCAGATCCGGGAACAACGGCACATCCATTACATTTTCTTTAAGTAAGGTGATTGTTGTCCACATGTACATAGGAACATTGCACACATAACTCCAAACGTTCACGTGTGCCAGTTTGGATTAACATATGAAAATATAGGCCTGAAGCTAATTAATTTAGGCTACGTTACTAAGCTGTGGCCAAATAATGCATCAGCTTAAAGGGCCACTTTACCTTCATTGTACATATTTTCTCACAACTCTGCTGGTATCCAGTTATACAGATATTTTTGGTTCGGTATCTCCCTCTGAGATGGCTGTGAATGGAGTTTTGTTTGTTGGATTCACAGCATTGACAAATGACATTTAGAAATTTGCCACCAACATCACTTTCCAGTGTCCCTGTTCTTCTAGAAAATCCACAGAGCACACTGTCAACAGTTTTTTTTTTAAGGACTATTTCTTCGGTTGAAAATTGACAATGACAATAGTTCACAGCAAAATCTGTGGATTTACCCCTCAGGCGGATTAGGTGGAGGCATAAATCTCCTCTCTCTAAAAAACACATAACACACAACCAAAACTATCTGCACTGCTAGACACCACCAGGGGTAAATGTCTGTATTCGGGTAAACCGATTCAAATCAAGTCAAATAAGATTCATGGGAATAAAGGACACACATAAGATAAAACAGTGAACAAACACAAGGGGGACATTGGATTAAAATTTGACTTATAAATCTTGTGACTTTTACAAAGTGAAATCCATAAACAGCTAACTAACTAACTGGCAGACATTATGTCAATTTTAAGGAAACTTTAGGTTGATGTTTCTGTAGAGCATCTTTGAACCCTCATCCAACCCAACACACACACCTTTCCGATGTAGAAATTGTGTTTCTATGTCATTTTTTTACGTTTACTACCAGTTCCATCTCTACAAATGAAGACTACAAATGTTTCCCCATATTAATACAATTATCACATCGTAAACAACTCTCAAATCCTGCTCCCTCTGTTTCAAATTTTAAAAAATGCAGCAGACATCGGTTACTACAGAGGGAGTGGCTTAATGGTTAGTGACAGACTGACCGTCGTTCAGTGTAGCAGGAATACAGACTGTGGAGGGAGGAGCTGGTTGGTGATGAAAGCTGACACCATAGATCACCTGGCTTCAAAATGAACCAATAGCAAAATTCAAATGCAATAGCCAAGTTTCAACCAGTAGAGGGAGGTCACTGTGCATATATATCGTGAGTAACACGACTAAATACCTGTGTCCACTGGTTGGAGAGGGTTTGGTTACTCTTAAAGAATAACCTGACACTAATACTGTAAATAAAGGAGACTGTTGAAGCAGTACTTTACAAACTTCCTTTTTTTAAAGTTGTGTTTACTGGTTTTCTTGGAGAAGTTAAATGCAAAAAACCCCAAAACAAAACAGTGAAATGGACAAAAAAATCAATGATTGATTGACAGAGGATTAAAAACAAATGAAGCATTTTACAACTTTAAAATTAGAGCGACATTATCCACGAAACTTGTCGCTGTATCTCATAAAGACAGAGGCCCTGATCCTCTGGAGGGAACAAGAACAGTTAAGAAGACAGTGTTCCCTCATTGTCCTATGTCGCTGTCTCTTATGGACCTTTGTATCAGAATGAGGGATATGAGCTGATAAGAAACCTTGTCAGCGAAATCTCCAGCTCTATTTGTACTCCAAAAATATCGTCCTTCTGTTTTGTGCAGGCGAACGTATTGAAGATGCTGTCGGACTCTGAAATCCATCGAAACGATGATCTTTTGTACTCGCTGTAATTACATTAAGTTCTCCAAAATCAATGCTGCGCTTGTTTATTGATTTTAAAATACATCACACAGAACTTCTTAATTAGCGATGACGCATTATGAAGTCGTTTCACAACACTGCATTGACAGCAACACTAAGTGCAAGACAAAACATATTGCTTTACCTCACATATTGCATGATAACACATTTATAACAAGTACAAACACACCCCAGATCTCTAAATCAGCTGCTGCTGCTGCCGTTTTTGCACATTTTTTTTTCCTGCCTTTTATGCCTTCATCGGTTAGTTCATTCTGTTTATCTCATCCTCTCTGTCACTCACACTGCTCTGCTTATTAGCTTTGTCCTGTAATTGAAGTTTCATCCAGAGATTAGTCACAGAGAACAATCAGTTCTAGTGGTTTGGCATCTGCCCCTCTGTCTCGTTTCTGGTCTTTCTCTCTTTGTCACCCTTTCTTTCCTCGTCATTAAAAACTCTTTTCCACTTTTTGACTCTTTGCCTTCCTCTTTTCTCCGTCTGCTGTCGCCGCCTGGAGCTGGCCTGCTCTATTTCAGCCTTTTCTTTTTTTTTATTCCTTCCTTCCTTTCTCCCTTCCTTCCTTCCCCCTTTTCTATCTCTTTCTGTCCCAGTCCTTCATTTCCGCCTCGCTCCCTCAACTCGAGCAGTCGATTCTCCCCACACACAAAGGGATCTGTCTCTCTTTACTACACGCCACCACTGGCACAACCTCCTAACCGCCACACTCAATTATTTTTGTACGTTGCCTGCCTGCAGAAGCCTCCTCGCATGTCAAACAGCCTCATCAGAGCGCCGGGGAGGCAAAAGCAGCCTCCGTTTCTGGACGCTGATCAAGAAGGGGCTCTCGATCGGCTCTTCTTGGCACTGTTAATTTGATCCACCATCTCCGTTTCTAGAAGCACTGTAAGCCATCGACGGGCATTGATCTACTACTACAAGGCTACGGGAGAACTGAGGGACCGAGAATCAAGAGATGTTATTTGTGGTTTTTGGGAAGCTTCAATGTGGAACTTTGCATGTCTGTTGCAGAGTGATGTTACATCGGTCTATTTCTGCCACAGGAGCAGTTTTTTGCTCCATTTTAGTCTTGTCACCGCTTTCGTGTGCGGTGAGGGTTTATTTGAGTGTTACCATGTGGAAAAGCTTGCAGCTTCAAGTATGATTTTTATATTTTGACTCCAGTTAAGTTATTACATGCTAACAGGCATGCAGTTAACGGAAACCCTTGCAAAACAGCTGGGCTGAAATCACCTCGTGGCTCCTTACTGGGTGTTGAGTAGTTGATATTTAAGGGATCTATTCACCCAAATTACAAAGGAAATCATGCCTTCTCGCTGTATGTAGCATGTTAGTTTATTATTGGTTTGATTTGTCCAGGCTTCTGCCTGCAATTGAGTTTATTGGCATGTGTGGCACTCACCGCATCGGTAAATGACATTTATTATTTCACCTGCGGCACGTCAAAGGAAGATTGAGTCCAAAAATGCTCCCTTTATAATAGACAACGACAATTTACTCCATAGTGAGCAGTGATATTAATTGTGCATTATCATTGAGTGGAGTGTCGCAATTCACGCATCAATAAAACGCAACACATTGCATCGTGGGATTGTTAGCAGATCAGTGTATGTAGCGCTCATCCTCATAATGTCACAGACACTTTTTTCTTTCCACCGTGGGAATTTTTGATTATACAGAGAATCCATTTGACACTATATAGTCTGAACAGTCACTAAGGTTCACTGATAATAAGAAACTGTTCTGATGTTTCATATGTTCTAAGAAATGTTTCTTGTTCTTGTTATAACATGACACATATGTATGTCGTGATAACGTGAAAGTATCTTCTTATAACAAACTTTTTACATACATATAATCATTTTTCTTTCGGGGCTGAGGTAGCTCAGTCTTTCGGAGCTTGGCTTGGGAACCGGAGGGTACAGTGTGTTCAGGTAGAAGGATAGGTGTCGAGTTTTACCTCCTGGGCATTGTCGAGGCTCCCTTAAGTGCTGCACTGAACCCCAAACTGCTCCCAGGGCAGCGGTTCGTGGCTCCCCATTTCTCACATTTATATGTCTATAAGCCCTTTGTGTCTCTGTGGCTGTATATATATTTCTATATTATAAAGAAATATTTCTTATATATCTCTTATAAGAAATATTTCTCCTATATTTCTAAAATTAGAGCGATCAGGTAAATAATGCGTCTTCTTTTCTGGCAACGCAGCAGTATGCTGAAAAACACAATTGGCATTGTCATTGTATCAAATAGTTGTGCGTGTGTGTTGACTCTTCTTCTCTGCCTGTAAACACAGACGTTGAACAATCAGGCCAGTCGGTAAACATCCCTCACGCTGACAGGACATTCACCCCGTGAGGCGTCGATACCTTTTTTAGTCAGTCTAACCCAATGACCTCAGGTAGGAGGAATGTCATGTAAACAGGATAACCTGGATGACTAATGGAGGCAGAATGGGCAGCACTTAATATGTCAATGTTGAACCTATACAGTATAAGATTAGGATTGATTTTGTGAAAATTCAGTAGCTCAGCTGCAGACTAACTCAGATCTTCATTATCATAACTGTATAAAAAGCCTTACACATTCATTTACACATTTGCATTTAGCTCAAAGCACTGCAGCGCCTATATATACAGCCTCACAGAGCTGCTGCCATGTCCATAGACTATTAGTCTTATCAGTACCACAAACAAATTTCCACTTAAGCTGCACTATACTGTCGATGTTCATGTGGTAA
The DNA here is from genome assembly GCF_000972845.2 of Larimichthys crocea. Classification (NCBI taxonomy): domain Eukaryota; kingdom Metazoa; phylum Chordata; class Actinopteri; family Sciaenidae; genus Larimichthys; species Larimichthys crocea. The sequence goes on from NC_040023.1 coordinate 32,927,645, forward strand.
TTACGAACAGCTTTACACACGTTTGTCGTGATTACATTACTAATGATAGAGAATTAGCGAGTTGACAACTTTGCTGACAGCCAAACATCAAGCAGCCGGCTAATATTACTTACTAGTCCAACAGCAAGAAGCCCAGCTCGCTCTCGCAAACAACGAAAAGTCAGTCCCTAAAAGTTTTTTTGCCTTCATGGCTGCTGAGGTCACATTGCTTGCTTGCCCAGCTCCGGTTCTGGCACGACACTGGCTCCACTTGCCTAAAAACTTTAACGCTCCCCTCTGTGCTTTGAGGTCACAGTCTGGGCAGGGCTTTTTTTTCCCATAAGATACGATCCACTTTCACCAAAATCAGCGAAATAATTGGCGGTTTGTGCCCTAAAGCGTTACATACTTCTCACACACGATCTTGCAGTGTCAGAACAGACGTATGGGGCGTAAAGTGGGAATGACAATGAGACGCCATTCCCCTGATTACAAGTCAATGTAGCATAAAAATGATATTTAGTTATTTTATGGTAGAAAGGTTACAAAGTGTGTCTTTAATATCCTCAGATATCTGCCTCACCTGCCCTGTAGTTGATGCCCATTCCCTGCATATACACCAGCCCTCTTTCTCCAGTCTTACTGTTACAGCCTTCATTCCTGTTTCTATGCCTTCCCCATGCCTACTTAGTTTGTCCTTGCTGACAGATTACATGTTGCCGAGGTCCTCCCAAGTAAACAAGTAATTGCTTTCAACTGCCTCCGAGTCCTGTTCATGAGTCCACAGCTCCGTGTGCAAAGCCATTACTGAAGCTATATGAAGCTTTCAATTCATTGTCGGTCTCGGTATTTTCATGTGATTTGTTGAGGTAAAGCTATTCTATTTTAAAATATATGATACAGCCAGCCTTATTCTGTAAGAAAATGTGTTTTTCTGTCATTGGACCCACATCGCGCTGTCAGCATTGTGTTCGTACATGTTAGGAACACATTTATTATTGAGCATGTGTCATCCACCGAAGTTGCTGCTTGTTTTTCCAGATCTCTCCATGCCGCACCCAGATCAGCTGTCACTTCCTGTGTCGTTCTCCTGCTCCCGTCGCCTACCTGCTCGTGTCCGCCGGGATTTGTTATTGCGGAGAGTCCACATCGTACATGACATTTGACATCTATCATCAAGCTCCCAAACCCTTTTGCTACTAGTGGTGAATATCCCAGAGAGAGAGAGTGTCGGTAATGGGGCTGAGATGAAAGGTGGGAGAGGAGGATGGACTATCTGTATCTGTAATGGTTCCCTAAACGGCAGGTTCCGCATTTTAAAGGAGACCTGTCGAGGATTTTATCTTAGGTTGTCACTGTGAAACTAATTGTAAGAGGAACAGTCTTCTCTCTGTTCCGGGTTGGCATTTTCCACCATCCATCTTCTTCCCTGCTGGTTTGGACACACGTCTCAGCAGTCTGCCTCTTGTGGGAATTGTTCCCAAGAATTCAAATTATATGGGTCCAAATGAAAGAAACAGATGATCACTGGGGCTACTGTGCAACAACAACAATACTAATTAGATTAGTTTTTTTCTTTGTAATAGTAGAATTTGTCATCCCAATTTCGTGGCACGCATGCAGCGTTTTTAGTTTTACATTGAAGCTGCGGTTTGTCGGCACACCTGATAAGCCGGAGAGGAAGCTAAAAAGAGGGAGGGGGTGTGGATGAATATGAGAAAACAGGAGAGCGGGGATTGTTTCTGTGGTTCTCCGTCTTTTTTTTTGCTGGCTTTCCTCTCTCTGTTGTTTGCGGTTTGAACCAGTCCCCATCAAAGAACGCCGTGTACAGGGGAAGAACAAGAGAGTCCTGATTTGAATATGTTTTGATTGAAGTCTGTTTACTAGCGATGCCTTGAAAGACCTTCAGAAGTATATTTTTCTATGTTTCTCCATTTCCTCTCCTGCTGAACTTCTCCATCCTTACCTTATTTCTTCTCCATTTCTGCCTCGCAGCTCTCGTACGGCTCCAGCTCTCCGGCTTTGTCCAACCGCCAGCGCTTCCCCACCTTCTTCCGCACGCACCCGTCGGCCACCCTACACAACCCCACCAGGGTGCAGCTCTTCCAGAAGTGGAAGTGGACCCGCATCGCCACCATCCAGCAGACGACCGAAGTCTTCACCTCAGTCAGTACCTTTTAATCTTCCTAATCTCACCTTCAGTTTTAACACCTTTGTTTTTTATCACCCTCACTTTCTTTTTATCACTCTCTCTCTCCGTGACCTTTATTTGGCCCCATCATTTTTGATAAAATGTGGGCTGCCTCCGCCTGCCTCTGTATGTTTGTTTATGAGAGCTGTTGTGTTCCCGGGCTATGCGATGCTCCTCCTAGCAATCTCTCCTGACGATTGATGGAGGATTTTTTTGAAGTAATTTGTTGTTGGGAGTATTGGTTGTGAGAAATATTGATCAAGCAATGCATCACACCCCGGCACGGTCGGTCGATACCATGACACTTGGGTTGGTTCCTGTAATGGAGGTTAATGATCCCTCTCTCGCATTCTTTCCTCTCCTTTCTCACATTCTCCTTTTCTTCTTCCTCATCGCGTTCTTTGTCTAAAAATCTATTCGCTGCCCTGCCGTCTCTATCATCGCACTGGTTTTTTCTGATATGTTTTTTGCTTTTCTTTTGTCTTCCTCTATAATCTCAACCCGTCACCTCTCCTCTCTGTGTCCCTCTCTGTTGAGTAACCTCCTCCCTCTCTCCCTGTCTGTCTCCATCCCTTTCATCTCGCAGACTCTGGACGATCTGGAGCAGAGGACGAAGGAGGCAGGCATCGAGATCAGTGTTCGCCAGAGTTTCCTCACCGACCCGGCTGTCGCTGTCAAGAACCTCAAGGTGCTTTGATTAAAAATTCACCTCAGCTGCTAGTCGCCTCTCCCTCTCTCTCTCTCTCTCTCCTTCCTTCTCCGGCTCACAGCTGCACATGATACCATTAGCATACAGCCGATTTGATAGAGGAAATTAATGCGCCATGCTAATTAGCAGCTCCTGAACAGCAGCATGTGCTGTCCTGCGAAGCAGCAGGAACTTTGCCACGCTGCGCTGCCACATCACGCTGTGCCACGGTGAAGTCATATCGATGATGGTGATGTAACCAAGTAATGATTTGTTTTTCACGTTTGATGCAGCGCCAGGATGCGAGGATCATCGTGGGGCTGTTTTATGAGACTGAAGCCAGAAAAGTGTTTTGTGAGGTTAGTACCTTTCCCCACTCGATTGATCTCAGCGGACTGAACCTGACTATTAGCAGAAATTGAGCTCTGTAATGAGCTGTTTGAATGTCTGAATGACTTTCCTTGTTTGGCAGTGATACAACATGCTCAACACATCTCTGGGAATAATTCTCCTCATGCTTATTTATCATTCTCTCCCTCCCTTCATGCACCTTCCATATCTGCCTCCTCCCTCCCTCCCTTTCCTCTGCTGCAGGTGTTCAAGGAGAAGCTCTACGGGAAGAAGTATGTGTGGTTCCTCATCGGCTGGTACGCCGACAACTGGTTCAAGATCAAAGACCCGGCTATCAACTGCACAGTGGAGAACATGACAGAGGCCGTGGAGGGACATGTGACCACCGAGATCGTCATGCTGAATCCTGAGACCGTCCGCGGCGTCTCCAACATGGTGGGAACACAAGAAAAAAACAAAAACGCTATCATCTCTCCCACTGCTGTTATGATTCAGTTAAGGAGATATTAAGTCATCTTTGACGTTGATCAGTCACAGGGAATTGCAACAACCAATGAAACATGAAACAGGCGCTTATGTGATCCTGTAACTGCTCAATAACAAGTCATAATTTTGTTATAAAAGTCAAACGTGCTATGAAGAATGCATCACTTAGGTGCAATGCAAGTGTTTAATGAGATTATAGAGGCGTCAAACAGAGCACATCTGTGTTTTGTCATACAGTACACATGGGAAATGGAGTTCCTAATTGAATTTCCCAAAGTCCAAACATATCACTATAAATCAACACAGAAAGCAAACGGCGAATCACGTCAGACGTAACAAAAGGTCATGGAAATGTTGCACAAACATCTATAAATCTATCATGAAGTATAGCACATATAACATATCTCTAAACGGCATTAACTGACACCAGTTATCACCTGATTATTACACCCAAGAAGGTGAAGAGTAAAAAAAGTGGGGATGCAAATGTGATGCTGATTATGTACCGGAGTCTTTTTAATAAAGCAAAATGAACTAGAGGTTTTTATTGCAGATGGTGCTTGTAAATTGAGTTTTGCAACACCCGCAAAGGTAATAAAACATGTTTGTCACTGTCACACATGTTAGCGAGCCTTAAAATACTGTAAAATAATGTCTTCTTCCAGTCATGTCTTGGATTTTCTGTTAGTTTGAGCCGTCTGTCTAACGTTACTCTCTCTAATTACTGAGCTCTTCTTATCCGCGTCGCTAACGTCGTCTGCCAGACTTGTTAAATGGATCAATTTCCTTGAGAGAGAGAGAGAGAGTTTTTTTTTTCCAGGAAGAGGCCAATAACTTCAATGAACTGCATATGACCTGAATCAATATTATGCTTCATAAAGCACAGATAGAAGGTAGAAACATTATTACTGTCACACTCTTCCTTTATAATGTTTACCCTTGTTTCTCAGGCTGGCTGTCGTTTGCCGCTTCACTTTCGCTCACCTCCTCTAATCCTCTTAAACTGTCTCTGTTCTCTCCTCTCCGGCTCTCCCATTGTTCAACCTTCTCTGATTCTGCTGGTCTGTAGTGGATCATCCTTTTTTATTCCTCTTGTTTACCTCTCCTCTCCCCACCTTTTCCTACCATCCCCCTCCATCCGTGCCCCCTTCTCCTTCTCCTCCTCCTCCTCCTCATCCTCCTACCTCTCCTCTCACACTTCATCAGCAGCTGTTGTTTATATTCATACAGCACCTGCCACTACCTGCTGATTTAGCTGTTGACGTGCTGCTCAACGGGTGATAAGAATTACAGCCAGAACTCCTGCTCATAGTCAATCTATTCAAATTCAATTTCCAAGTTTGAAATTGGCATATTTCTTCGAGATAGAGCGCTCAGATGAAGCTAGCGTGTCGATACTGCAGGGTCTGCAATAGCACATTGTCAGCTAGTTTTCAGTAGGTAGTGGCAGATTTAAATGCCAAGGTGGAATTTCAATGAGACGAATTTGACATAAATGAATCGGGGGTGTTTGGGCCTAATTGGCCTCAGAGAATGCAGAGGGGCACCGTCATGATGATGGTGGCAATAATTTCCCATCACACATGTATCCCACCGCTTTTCAGAGATTAACTGTTTGTTGGTGTTTAATTACAGAATCAGTTCTAAACAGCTTAATTGTACACTTATGAACGAAAATGAATACATGGCATAAAGTGTATATAAAGATTTTAAGTTGGCAAAGAGATATCACGTATTTCCTCCAGAGCTAAATCTCAAAATCCCCCAAAATATAATTAAATCTCTTATTTCTAAGCTGCACACAGATGTGGGCGTATTATACTTGTATTTAATGTCAGCTAAAAGCAAGAAAATAACGATCTCCATCATCAGAGCCAATATAGGAATAGTTCTTTTCCTGCTTTTAACTTTTTAATCATCGCATCTAACTTTGACTAATTTCCTAAAAGTTGCAAATCTGTAACATCAGAAGGAAACTACCTCTGTGTGTAACAAGCCTGAAACCAAATATTTTTAGAGCTCCCTCCTTATCTTAGTGCTGCATATTTAAAGGAGTACTCTTATTTGTTTTCTTGCCAAGAGTTAGATGAGAAGTTTGATACCCCTCCTCATGTTTGTGCACTAAATATGAAGCTCTACAGCCAGCAGGCTGGCCACAGGGGGAGAGCATGACCACAAATTGTATATAAGAGGAGCTTATGTTTTTATGGGAAGGTATTTGCTGGCATATTTCAGGAAGCTACAGCTCCAGGACGTGAAATAGTTGAACCGCAATGTGGATTTTGTTGCCTTCGACTCGTTAACATGTTGTGTCCCGTTTGTTTAACTACATATATAAAAAGAAATGTAACTGTTTTCCCATTTACAGTGTTTCCACCTTCACAATTAGCACACAAACACGACAGTGGCATCAATCTTCCCATCTAAGTTTTGGCAGGAAAGTGAACACATGTATTTTTTTTCATTTACAAAATATCTAACGTCACACTGCAGCAGCTAAATGCCGAAGGGCTCTTCTGTATTAAAAAAAAAACTTTCGTCAGGGTATGTTTTAATAGGACAAGGCTGCTCACACGTTAGGGACTGGTCAGCTCTACTACCCCTCAATAGCCCCTCAGGCTGGCCCAAGTGCCCTCCAGTCAACCTAAGAGCTCCTGTACCTCTAATAACCCTCTGACTGATGTGACCTTGAGGCGAGATTTAACCCTGACTCTGCATTTAGAAATTATGCTCTATCCTGACATATTTAATATGCACCATTCTCCTTCTTAGTTTTGTCAAGATTTGTACTCATTTATACAAAATGCTTTTCATGATGGGTGGACAGACGTCGTCCCTCCCCTCGATTTCACCACGGGGGTTTAAAATAGTCAACAAAACACGCCTTTTCACTTTAAAATATGTAAATGTGGCTTCAGATCTTAAGTTTATGTTTTGAGAAAAACTGTCTGACAAAATAACCCCCCCAAAAAAAACAAGTTTGATATTTTGCGGAGCAGTGTGTGTTCATGTAGCACTTACCCTGTAAATGATTCACCACTGCTTCCCCTTTACAGAGTAATCAACATATTAATGCTTGGAGATATAAATATAAAAATGCCTTAGCTTCAAATGCCATTTCTCCTCTTTGATTCTCTTTCTGTCCTCTTTCTATCAGACATCGCAGGAGTTTATTGCCGCCTTGATGTCTCGTCTGGGTGGGATGAACCCCGAGGAGACTGGAGGGTTTCAGGAGGCTCCCCTAGCCTACGACGCGGTGTGGGCTCTGGCTCTTGCCCTCAATAAGACCGTGGCACCGCTGAAAGCCAAAGGCCGACGACTGGAGGATTTCAACTATAACAACCATGACATCACCTCTGAGATCTACAGGGCCCTCAACACGAGCTCCTTTGAAGGCGTTTCGGTAAGTGCAGAAGATAAGGGGAATAAAATAATGATAACTATAAACTTTAATAGAAATATGACTGGAGGTAGTAATATTAACAGTATTTGTAGCGGACCACAGCTGCAGGCTCGACCAGTTGCCAAAGTCGGCGTTGCCACGATCCACGAGAACCTGGCAGACAGGAGAAAGTAGAAAAACTTTTGTCTGAGTTTAACTTCAGAAATTTGCAGGTCCGTCATGTTTCTACGTCCTTGAGGCGTAACTGAAGTTCAGCTAATTGATCGGTTTCATCTGACTCGATCGATAAATATAATTGGATATCATCGGCATAGCGATGAAAGTTGAGGAATTCATTCACGATTCTGTATGAATCATTTATGAATATAAATATGAAATGTTTTGTACAGGGCTTATGACTGCTGTGTTTTTCAATTTTTTACAATTCCTTATGTTGCTTTTCATGGTGATCAAACTGTACAGACAGTTTCAAGTCTCTGTGCAGTGACCTGAAATATAAAATGTCAAAAATAAAAATACAAACTAGTTATGTTAGGTCATAACTAACAAACAAATAGAGCAAAGAGATGTATAGTAAGAGAGTCCTTTTCAACAGATAAAATGTATAGATAGCCAAAATGAAAGGTTAAGAAACAGGTTAATAAATTAGACAAACCAAATATATAATAGTAGGGGTGGTTGGTAGCGTAGTGGGTTAAGCGGCCGCCCCGTGTGTGGAGGCTATAGTCCTCGCTGCAGCTGGCCCCGGTTCGAATCCCGCATCGGATATATATAATAGTAAAAAAATTATTTAACAGATTAAATAATATAAAAATAGTTAAAATAAAAGCCAAATTTAAAGATTAGTAGTATAGAAATATGATTAGACTATAGATGTGACCACTGAACTGAACTGATTTTAAAAAGCAAATTACAATTCAGGTCTTATTTTTGTGGTTTGGTAACATCATTTCTGGCCATCAACAAAGTATTTGTGGAGATGACTGTGCATTGATTGGGGCAAGATAAACACTCAGATGATCAGACAAGTTGTAAACAAGCTGACAGTTTATCCAAGTGATCTAAACGTCTTAATTTGGAGATAAAACCTAAAGTGAAGGATGCTTCCAGTGGATAGTCTGAGTCTGACTGCTTCTGTTTGTCCTATTAAAGTCTTGTTAGTGGTGGTGCCACGTTCCCAGATCTCAGTTATTACCTCAGTCAGTGCAATCTCACTACCTGTTTCCAGTCTTTGTGCTTCATATTTAACATGCAGACATGAGTCATCTAGTCCTTGGCAAGAAAGCAAATGAGTTTATTTATCAAAATGGGGAACTATTCCTTTAAGGAAAGAGTTAATCATTTGCAGTAATAATAAAAAAAAAACACTTCCTCTTTTCTGTGTGTCAGGGCCAAGTGGTGTTTGACGCCCAGGGTTCCAGGATGGCAATGACTCTTATCGAGCAACTGCAAGGTAAAACACTCCCACACTGCCCTCCCACAGATGTTGTATTGCATAATGTGGTCTGAACAGTAAATTTCACTCATTCATCAAAAAAAAAAAGCAGCACTGCTGACTGTATTCATCACGTATCGATCGTTTTTTGTTTTTTTTTTCCTTTGAGGGAACTGTCGAGGTCTTCGCTGCGATCGGTCTGGATGTCCTATAATTGTACATGTGAATGGTGTCGATGCAGGAATGTGTTGACTGGGCTCTGCTCTAATTGGGCACAAGCCTTTTCGTTTTTTAAGCCGTTTCTGGAAAATGACATCCTATTTGTCACCAGTGACTTAATGAGTTTCCTCGCGCAGGATAAGGTTGAGGATTATTTTCTACCTCTGTTCTCTTTGGCGTCCTAAAGGATGAGAATTTATAATCCTGCCCCCTTCCCCTCACACTCTGTCTCATATTTCCTGTTGTGGTGTCGAGGTAATTTGACATCCACAATGAGACGACCTGACTTGCATCCCTGAATCACTGTGGGACCTCATCAGTATTCCTGGTCAAGACCGCCACATAAGCTCCCCTTTTTCCCCTTCCTTTTTCTCCTTCTCCTCCCCTTGGTACTTCTTTGTTTGCACCTTTTCATCCCTCATTTCTTTTATCTGTTCATTACATGTATATTTCTGTGCCCACACATACCATTAACATGAAAGCACAGCAATGAATAGTGGTTGTATGAATATAAATTTATCAGCTCTGTTGTATCGTTTGAAAAAACATGATCTCTCACCCCACTGGAGGAAATGAATTACACGCTAATTAAACTTTATCTTATATGCTTTTATTTCACACTCTGTTTCTTTAATTCCCAATCATACAGGAGGCAGCTACAAGAAGATCGGTTACTATGACAGCTCTCAGAAGAACCTCTCCTGGTTCGGCAACGATGTTTGGATAGGTAAGATGGAGTTCGTGACACCGTCTTTACTCAGCTTCCTGTGTCTGTATTTGTGTCCTGTCTGTCTGTGCTGTGACTCAACGCGCTCACATATTTGTGCTGTGACATTAGACCTACTCTGCGTGGCTTAAATTAGACTTTTTCTTACAGTCTAAATTATATATAATCATCCTGGATTTTCTCTAACCGCTGGTTTGGGTGCAGCTTATTTGGATGCTGACGCTCGTCCCCCCTCAAAATGAGCCGCCTGCACACTCACCGTCCAACATTTGTTAAAATGTTGGCGTAGCACATGCACAGCAATCAAACGCGGCGGCAGTTAGCTTTGATTGTCTAACCCAGGAATTTTGAGGGAGGGGAAATCAAGACCAAGTGAGTCAGCTGTTGGCTTCCTGTTTTTTTGCCGAGATTTGTTTACATTATGGCAAATATTCTGATATTTTAAACCATTAAAAAAAGGCTGAATCAGCTATTAACACTTCCTGTTGTACAAACGACTATCCTCACTTTATTTTGATACTGAAGATGACTTCAAACGTGATGATTCCCAGGTTTTTCTTTTCTTTTTTGTAAGCGGATTTATGGATGTTTGTTTTGCGATGCACATATGAAATAATGTGTAAAAGTGTGTGCGTGTTAAGCTCGTGTCCGTGTGTCAAGATTTGCCTGAGCTATGACTCCAAGAAGGAGTGTGACTTTCAGCTGCCATGGCTTTGAAAGTACTCTAACTGTCTCCGTGAGCTGTGTGTTGACACAGCCACTGCTGACCGCGTTGGTAAGTCGGCCAAATCAGCGAGCCAAACGCATTAACATCCCGTTGTTTTAAGAACACTTGCATGCACCTGCCTCTTTAACCTCATGCGGCGTATTTGCCTCCAGTCTGTCCCTCCGCACGTCGAGCCTTGCCGCTTGAAAACCTCTGGACTAACCCAACCGAGCTATGACGTCATTCTGCTATATGAAGAAGCTCGAGCTCACATCACAACATAACTTCTACCGCCCATATTCCAGTTTGCTATAAAAAACCCATTAATGCTGATTTGCTTCAGACACCAAGACCAATTCTGTGGTTGTTTACTGGCCCATCCCTCCCTGGAGAGGTGACATACTTGTGCCTGGACAGAGTGTGCCACTAATCAATCCTACACGCCTCGGTGGCCCGTAGAGAGCTGCCTTTTTTTAGGCTTTTAAGGAAATGATCTGTTGCCAGGGCTTAACCGAAACCAGAAGAGGTAGTGATTCCAGGTCAGTGTCAGTGGCGAGGGACGGGTGACCTGTATGCATGTAGGCAACATGTCCTTCAAGAAGGCCGGCTGCCAGCTCTTTAGTTTGGCTTGTTGCAACGTGACAGGCTCTGTGTTAGCCCAGTTAAAACACGCTGGGTCGAAACTGACTCCGACTTGTCAGAGGTGAGTCTTGTTTACTTTATTTTTGCCTCGCTTCGTCTTTTGGATCTCGATTTAGTTTTTTTTTTTTTTTTTTACTGTTTACCAAATAAAGACGCATCCATCTGACACATCTACTTGTTGTGAGGAAATGAGTAATTTCCTGCTCTCTCTCTGACTCAGTTCGGGGAAGTTTTTATTTTTTATTTTTTTGAAAGAAGAGGGGGGTGCGTTTGATTTGCTCCACGTTGACAGGGTGGAGCGACACACAGGGGGGTTCTCAACTTAACCCCTCTGCTTATTTATTTATTTATTTTCCTGTGTATTTACCAGGCGCCTCCCTTTCCGCCTCACTTTCTCACTCTCTTCACGGTCGCCCTAACAACCACTTCAGCTCGGCTCTCCTAATCGCTGTGGCAACTGTTATAGAGCCGGGTCTCCATGGCAACACCCTGTCCTGATTCCTTGTTCAAGGACGGAAGAGGGTTTAAATGGTTCGAAACGTGGTGACTGAATGGACGTTTGACACATGCACATACATATTCACACACATAACATGAAGTGCTACTATTATACGCACATGCAGGCTTCTCTTTTGTGCATCATATAGTAGTTACATGAATGAACTTTATCTGTATAGCACCTTTCATACACAGACTTCTTTACGTCTTTAAGGACTTAATAAAAGCAAGAAAATGTAAATGTTTCTTAAAAAGAGCACTTCTTTTTAACTCCATGCGCTCTTCGCCCTCGTTCCTATATTAACCATAATGCAGCAATATTGTTTCTAAAAATAAAAAAAACTACCATCTTTATTCGAATATGACGCGAGCCACAAGACATATTGTTGAGAACAGGCTCTGTTCCCCTCGATGAGTTTTTAATGAGGTTTTCTCCAGTTCCACTTTCACTTCGGCTCCCCGTGAGCTCTCTTGTTTTTGTCACAGCTCTGGCTCAGGAAATGTCACATGTCACACTTTAAAAAAAACCACAAAAAAAACCATATATGTGATGAGGGGGTCAGTGCACATTTGTGCTTGCGATTCAACACGTCGACACGTGTTGTGTACACTGTCAGGACTCCTGAGGAGTTCGTGCAGTAGATAGGCGGTAAGCTGCACAACAGATGGACAAATATGCTCATAAACAACACATTTTCTTGTCATGGATTACATGGATGGTTAAATTGAAGCAGCGCATCGGCACTTAGGAGGTATTAAAAAAGTCTTAAATATGTTCTCTTGCCTGCTGTAGACAGTTCAGACGTGATATGAACTAAAAGATGGATTGCTGTGAGAGTAGACTGTGCTGCAGGAGACAAACCTCCACCGCTCGCTACAGGAAGCTCATCAGCTCATTATATGCAGGTGTTGATTTTAGGCGAAATTTAAATCAATTCATAATTTTAATTGGCTAATCTATGCATACGTTTTGTGCTGCTTAATTGCGTCTAATTAAATCGTTAGGAATTATTGTTGCATGCCGCCGTGCAGCACAGAATTTCTATGCCGTCCCTGCTGAGTTTCTATACTCCATGTGGTGTTTAAGAAAGTCTTATATTTAACTCTGCAGAGACTCTCTCATGTCGTCATTCATCGGTCAGATGACACCAGATGCACATCGGTTGTGTGACGGCGCTGACAAGCATCTAAACAGAGCGTGATTGGTTGTCTCGACACCCCGCGACCCTCGTGGGTGCGACAACTCTGACACTTAACTCTGACATCTGACACATCAGCTTCACGCCGCGCTGACACTTACACTGACGTGCACACACACACACACGCTCCTGCTATTTCCTTCTTGCAAACACATACACCAACTAAACACATACTGTATGTGGAAATGCAGCAAATTCACCTTATAGATCTGGACTCTAATCGTGCATACAATGCAGTCCACTTTGGCATATGCAGACAGTTGAACAGAGGCTCCCTGTCCATCTGCCCCTCTTTGAACTCTCCTCACTGAGGAATTCTTCTGGTTTAAAGCTACATAAGCATGAATAATTGGGTACTTAGTATAAACACACACACACTCTTTAACACCCTAAAGCTACAACTCTTAATACCAAAGTTGTCAACTTGCTTACTACATTACATAACAGTATAATAACTACTAAAACCGACTTCATGTGTGATTCATTGGTAACGGTTCATGGTTGCATATTTAACTTGTGGTGGAGTTTATTTCCTGATACCACTGACAGTATAAAGAATGGATATTGTATCTGTGACGTCACCCACAGCTTTGTGAAGAGACGTTTTGAAACGTGTGGTTGCTCTGACCGGCGCCATGTTTGTAGTCTTGTATCTTCCGACCTGAGGCAATAATCAAGAGAGCTTGAAATGTGTGTGAAATTTCCACTTATAGAGGTTTCACAGGGTCAAGCATATATCTTGAGGTCTCTGAAGGGATAATGTTAAATCTTAGATTGTTATGGAGACTTCTTCTTCTTCTTGAGATACAGAGCAGCTGTATGCTTGTGTTCAGGAAAGCAGGTGTTTAAGATGCAAACACCAGTCTCAGACCAGTGATAGTTTTAACAGTTTACTGGGTTGGTGGTGGTAGATGGGGGGGTTGAGGAAATGTTTTCTGAACAAAAAAACATCTCTTGAGTTTGGCTGGAGGGTGTGTTACCGTGACGAGAGGCAGGTGGCAGGTGAGAGGGAAAACTCGAGGCTACGACCAGCGACTGACACAACAGAGAGAGACACACAAGACAGACGGATACACAAGCAGTGAGCGCTGGGAACTCGGCGGCTGACAGCCTCATCATAACAGCAGGCGCAATATTGATCATTACTATGGTAACCGAGGCTCACACCCTCGACACAACAGATAGGTACATGACATAGAAACTGCCACAGAGTCAGACCACTAAAGTGTGTACATATGTCCTTGACTAATGACCAAGTAGGTGCATTGAGTATGACTATTTATGCGCATAGAGTAGGTGTGTCACCGTCCTGGCGGCATATAGACGAGCCGGAGCGGACAGCTTCTTCAGAACCGAGGCAGCCTCATGTCAGAGTGTATTGATAAATCCTCCATTCTCCTTGGCCAAGCTTCAATAAACCTCCTGGACTCTTTTGCACTTTCTCTCTTCACTGACTGAACTGATCATTGATTAAAAAAAAATCTCTCCACAACAACAACAAGAGATTCTGAAGAAACACACTGACAGCTTAAAGGTTTTCTTGATTTCCAGCTGTCGGTCGGCTGTTTTTTTTTTTATAAATGTATAACGTGTACGGAGCAGTTTTCTCTTTCAGGCCGATAAAGCGATGATCTGACTCGGTCAGTCTGACGTCACAACTCTCCTTTTGACCACGGTCGAGTCTCTCACTGGACAGACCTTTCTTCACAGCGGTTTAATTAAATGATATTGATGTTAAACAACATTAACTCCCTGAAGAAGTACTGTAGAAAGAGTGCAGCATATGAAGAGGAAACGTATACTTTATTCGGTTCTTACAGTATCTAATGTAATTCTGTGGCTAGGCACTGACGTATATTGTACTACAGCTGCAGGCTTCATGCAGCCGTCTCTCATGAATCAGTCAAACGTGCGTCAGATCAGATGTGCGTCTATCAAAGCCTCAATAACTCGATCATTATGAAAACTTCTGAGGGGTTATGAGGCTTCCACTTAATTGCAGTAATTGGTGCTCTAATAATTAGATGCTAATTCTTTAAACTTATCCCCTCAGATGCTGAGTTGCCCTTGGGCAAGGCACTTAACCTCCAACTGCTCCAGTCGGAGCTTCAAAGTGGCCGGCGAGATAGGACTGTGTGAATGTGTGTAGCTGTGTGCGAGTTTGTTCCTGAAAAATAGAGCCTGCCTCTCGGTGATAATTCCCCCTTTAAATAAAAAAAGTGTGTGTAGTCTCAGCTGTGAAACATCCAGGTCCTCTGCTGCTCGTATTGATCGGCCTTGAAACAGTTCTTGTACGAGGAATAGAAGAAGGGAAGACAGTAAGGCTGCAACTGACGATTATTTTCCTCCAATTAGTCTCCAGATTGTTTTTTATATTCTGGTAATTGGCTAATAATCTGGCCTATAAAATGTCACAAGTTTTCACTTATCGCAGTTACTACGCACACCTTTAGTCCACCGTCCACCTTTAGTCACTGTGGCCCTCGTCTCTGAACAGATCTTGGTCGCCCGTTTTATTTAAGGTGCTTCTCCAAGTCTTGTTCGTTCTGTCTTATACTTGTTATCTCCTGTGTTTATTCACTTTAATAGATTTTAATTTACTTTTTTAAACATTTCATTGATTTTATTGTTGCAGTTTTTGCTGAATTGTTCCTTGAACTTCTTTTTCTTTTAACATTTTATAATTGCATTGCCAGATTTTATTTATGCATGATGTGTTTTTGCTAGATTCAGTTCATTATTGTCTATTTCTGTTTTTTCATTTGGTCTGTTGAGCACTTTAATCTGCATGTTTGCATAAATGGTGCTATATGAATAAATAAAAGTTTTCAGATCTTTAGTTCTTTTTGGTCGACTAATACTCCAGAACACAAAGATATTTCATTTACTGTTATATGTGGACAGAAAAAAACAGCAAACAGTCACATTTTAAAAGTCGCTGTCGGAACATTTTCTGCATTTCTGCTTGAAAAATGAAACTAAACTGCATCGGTTCTCTCCGGGTACTTTGGCTTCCTCTTACAGTCCAAACACGTGCACTTAATAGGCTAATTGGTGACTCTAAATTGTCCGGAGGTGTGAAAGTGATGAACTGGAAACTTCCAGCCTCTCTCCCAGTGCCAACTGGGATTGCCTCCCGTCCCCTCTGCAACCCTGATAAGGATAAGCGGATACAGAAAATGGATGGATGGACAACTAATGGATCAATCGTCTAATCATTGCAACTCTAGAAGATAGCACACCTCTCATTCAAACTAACCCTGACTCCAGACAACCCAAACCTAAATATGGTTACATACAAATATCAGTGTTGCACTGGAGTTTATTTTTGCATGAATCCCACACACACCGTCCTGTTGCCAGTGGGTATTAATACGGCACTTAAAATGCACTGCACACTCCTTTTTGATTAGCATTTACTAAAAACTGCCCTGCAGTTAAAATTAGAAACTATGTACTGAAGATTTACTTCATTTTTTGTAGTTTTGGTTAACGTGGTTAACACGTGTGTTTTCTGGGTATCGTAACTGAGAGGAGAAGCTTTTTCTTTATTCACATTTCTTTCTCTTATTCTCTCCGTACAGGCGCTGGACCTCCGGCCGATCGGACGGTGGTGATCGAAGAGTTCAGGTTCTTGTCCCAAAAGCTGTTCGCAGCTGTGTCGGTCTTCGCCGGCTTCGGCATCCTGCTCGGCATCGTGTGTCTGACCTTCAACATCTATAATGGCAACGTCCGGTGAGTGTCTTTATATCGAGTGAGAGTGGATGCATCGATCGTTTAATACCCAGGAAACTCCAATATTTATTGGTTCCACTGGTTCCATTTGAAGGCACAATCTTGGGTTTAATTAGTTAATCTATGAAAAACTGTCAGATTGGCAGAATTGTTATTATTAATTATTATGCCACTTACAGCCCCAATATTCATTATAACTCATTATGTAGCATTTTGTTTACATGTTTATATATTTAAGTGGGTGTTTTTGGTTGTGTCAGCACATTGGTTGATTTTTTTTTTTTTGCTTTTCCACTTTTCGTGTTTGTCCTTCCAAGAAACATTAGCGATGAGTGATATCTCCAATAATTGTGAAAATAAAGTTGTCCTTCAGAGAGCAAGGTCAGGGTTTTTTAAAAAGAATTGATAGATGGATGAAACGAGGGGCATCAAAGGTTAAAATCACGGTTTTGTTACATGAAGGTCACCTGTTTGAGGAGCCGCATTGACTCCGAGGAGTGAATAGAAATGACTTCCCTCTAAGAACCTCCAGCTGCTCCAGCGGAGCTGATCGTTCACTGTGGTTGCACAGTGATGAATTTGTAAGATGTGAGAAAGGAGAAGAAGAAAAAAAATCACTCACATGTTCCACAGAGCTCTTTCTCTCTCTTTTGAGCCACTAAATGGCACTGCTGCGTCTTTGAGTTCAGAGGCTGCAAAGTTAGTGATTTGGGTGTGGCTTTTTCTAGATCTAGCAGCTGGCTTCATTGTCACAGCTTCATCTATCTGCAAATATACACCCTCTAAAAAATGACTTTTCATCTTAGATTTCTAAGCTTAATGCACGTCTGTGAACTCCGCCGCTGCAAATCTCTGATGTCTTTTTTAACATAGTATTTTTATGTTTGACCCGGGTCGAAGTGATTTAAAGTTCCATAAATCCACAAGCTTATCAGGAGTTTTTTTGGAAACTTGTTCCTTTGGGGATCTCTAGGCTGGCTTCAGTGTGGCAGTCAGGCCCTCTTCCAGCTTTGATTATATTTCAAACACAGTTTCACCGAAGGCTGCACTCAGCAGCCAGAACACTATAAGTCAGATCAAATCAAATCAAATTTATTCAGTAAGCTGTTTACAAAAACAAGTTTGCCACCAACTGCCTTGTTAGGAGACAAAAGAAAAAAAACCACAAAACCGATCCAGTCTGAAAAAAATAAATCAAAAGCAATCAAAGTCCTGAAGAAGAGATACTTTAGCAAGACTGAGACACTGTTTAAAGCAGCTAGAATCAATGTTTCTACAATAACAATGTATCAAATAAAATTGTAAAAACACACGGTGATGAACCTGAAACTGCAGCTCCAGGTGACTTTTAAGCAATATTGCATGAGAGGGTGTGCTTTACTGTCATTATTGGCACAACAGTGATGCGGTCAGGTCCGAGGAGTTCGCACCGAGGTCCGTAAACGTCACGGAAGTGCCAATGATGACGGTAAAGCACACCTCAAATCTCTAAAGAGACAGATATTTCCCTCAGGAGATGGTGCAGTACGCCGTATTAACTTTAAAGGTAATAATATTTCGATGCTCTGTAGCAAAGTGGCCTGAAAAAAAAAATCATTATTGCAGGTTTAAGTATCAGCTTTTATGTCTGGCCAGTGAGGATAGCTGCGAGCTATTGATGTCTCCAGCGAAGCTACAGTAAAGTTTGATCACAGAATATCAGCCAGTCATCTTAAACATCAATAGAAAAGATGAAATTTTTTTGAATTATGCATCTTGTTTTATTCAGAATATTCAACATTATGCACACACAAGAGAAAAAAGAGCCTCAGCCGACCATAATTCAAAGTAACCACCAAGACACGGTGCAGAAAATAACTCCTGCAGTGCCTTTAACATCATATATTCATGGTATGTAACAGCATTAAAGGTTTTTCAGAGGTATCAAAGGTTGGATTGGGGCCAGTGTGTGTGTGTGTATGTTAATGTTTGATTGTATGCAGGCTGCATGAGTGTGTGTGGCTGTACAGTAAATAAGCAGCGTGGCCTCAGGGCACCACAAGGGCAGGTCAATGGGATTGAAAAAATAAAAGACACACCTACTGCTGCAGGATGAGCTCGAGCTGGAGAGCAGAGGAAGGCTGCTGTGCCGTGCTTGTCACGGTGCGGATTATGTTAAACACACAAGTCTTAAATCTGGAGTTTTGCAGAATATTTAAATCCTGAGATTGTCTCTAATGTTGCATTTTATATAAACACATTGTCTCACCCGGATGTAAATCACTGTGTTCTTATTATGGTAATTACTTTTTTGCTTGATTATCCTTTAAGCTGCTGTCTTTGCTTCCACATGCAGCGCAGTGTACGTGATTACCACAGCTGCACTTTAGAGAAAAACTTTTATCTGATGTCAAAGATGTAGGCAGAGGAATGTGGATAAGGAGCTTAAGACACCCACAATAAAATGATACAGTATATGCAGTATATTAAGGGGAAAAAACAACATACCTTTAGTAGGAATCTGGCAGTGCAGGTAGTTTTGTTTGTCCAGGTTTTGAGATCTCTGCCTCCCCCGTACAATGCAGGAGAAAGGGACTTTCTTCTGTGGTGCTCATATTTCGACATCATCCTGTTTCTCTGGATAAACCACAGGCCTGAGCGTCAGTGTCAGCAGTCTTCACTGAGACTACTTTTCATATTCGGTTTAAACAGCTATTGAATAAGCCGTCCGTAGATTCTGTACAGACATTCATGGTTTCCAGAGGATGATTCGCTTCGGTGACTTTTTCCTCTAGCGCCACCAGGAGATTCACATTTGGTGTTAGGATTAGGATTACCATGAGATTTGCTGCAAACATTCATGTTCCCATGAGCAATGACTGTATAAAACAAGGTCGCAGTATCCGTGATGTCACCTATAGGTTTCTAAATAGCCGTGAAGCTCGTTGTGGTGGCTTCACACTTTTGCCGCCTCGCAGCTAATCTAAAAATCAGCAACCGTTGACCGTTGGTAGACATGAAGCGGGCTGAATGAAGCCTCAGTGCTCAAACAAGCCACCTGTGATGGCACCGACCTGTCAATTAAGGGGACCACGCTGTTAATTATACATAACCTTAAGTCTTAAGAGTGAGTTAAATAGAAATTCACCCTGAGTACAGGGTCATGAACGGGGAAATTAGCTATAGAGACCAAAACTGTTTTTTGTACCAGGCTGTAAACATGTTTATTTCTGCTGTGAAGTTGGACATTTTAACATGGAGACTGACTCGTTTTGTAGCCAGCCTCTAGTGGCCATTAGAGTAACTGAGTTTCTGGCACTTCCACATTGGCTTCACTTCACAGCCACAAAGATTGACGCTTGGACACGGCATGTACCTGCGACAGCATTGTTAGTATGCTGATGTTCCTGTGCACAGACTCACAGAAGTGATACCACAGTCTTATGCTCCAAGTTTTTCTCCAAACAAAGCGGGCCGTATTAAAACTGTTGACAGCGCGATTAGTGGATTATCCAGAGAAATCAGCACATTGATTCTGTACGAAACTCACTGAGCTCCACAGAATGAAGCAATGGTTCCTCCTGCATTAAATTGGATTCCAGCTCGATTTGTTTTTTATTCACCTCTGCTCAGAATAGCAATTTCCTTTTTTTTCCCCACTTTTTATGGTTAAAACATTAGGTGCTTCACATTAATTAAAACCCAGACAGACTGTCTGAAGCAGGACATAAAGATGATAGAAGTTAATTTAAAAACAACAGGAGAGCAATTAACAGCTAACAGCAAGACCCCCGACCCAATTCCAACCTGTTTACCTACGAAAATAAATGAATAATTACTGGTGTTTGTCTAACTATGTTTATATTTTGTCTTTATATGTGTCCCTGTGTGAATCTGTCACTGTTGCAGCTACATCCAGAACTCTCAGCCGTACCTGAACAACATGACGGCGGTGGGCTGCATGATGGCTCTGGCTGCAGTGTTCCCGCTGGGGATTGATGGCCACCACGTCCACAGATCACAGTTCCCCGTCGTCTGCCAGGTAACAGGAGAAAGATAGATGGACAGATAGGGAGACAGACATAGGCAGAGAAGAGCCAGAGGGCATGATGAAGAGTAGGGCTGGATATTGTCTGCCGGTACCAGAAACCAAAGGCTTATTATGTGAGAAGAACCTAAATTCAGACTTTATGCATTTGTTATTTTCGTTAAAAGATGTAAATTAAAGAATGTAATTAAAGATGAAATTTAGTCCAACTTAAAATTACAATTAGAACTCACATCTTTCTGTCAAAAATAATATGCTTTGTATGTTTATTGTTCATTTTATTACTGAAAGATCAAGTTTTGATTGATTGGCAGCAGCTGGCAGGCTGAGCACCGGCAGGGGACAAAGTAGATAAACTTGCTCAGGCTCTGCACAGACAGTGTGTTGTTAGAGTGATGATGGCATCAGTAACTGACCAAAGTGACAGTACAAGTAGGTTTATAAGCTCTTTCATGTGTTGCGGCTGATGAGTGCGTTGTGAGGCTAATTTCCCTGAAAACTGACATTAGCGGGCGCTTTTTCCCTGGTCAGTGTTTAGTGGCTCGTTCATCAAGATAATGTGCAGGACAAGACGTGTGTTCCTCTTAAGTCATAAAAAAGGAGATTGTAGCAGGAAAGCTAATGTGGGTTGTTGTTCGGAGTCTGTGGTTCTTGTTGCAGAGTGCTGTGTGGACCTTCTGCATTGTGATAAAACGCTTTATGCAAATAAATAAGGAGAACTTGGGGATGCTATCCTGAAACCAGCCAACAAATAAAAAATATACATGTCTCCCTAGGTTTGATGTGAATTACAGAGCAGATATGTATGCTGCTGGACAGTTCAGTACAGCCTTCTTTTTGTTGTAATTATCGTTATAAGGTTGGGAATATCATCTTATCCCACAGTGGCACACACTGCTCTTATTGTGTTTTATCATATTTAAAGCAATGCAATGTTTACATAGAAGGTAATGAGTATTGAGTTGCAGCATTCCATGAAATTTAAATAGTCTAAATGTCTCGTACATTATTTTATACACATTTGCCCTCAGCCTGACATATTTAGCATATTTGGAAATTCAACTAAAGTTGGGAACTTTTGGGTAAAGTTCTGTGGGTTCGAACAATGTTTGGCTGCACAGCATGAATTTGTAATGACTGGTTCACCTGCAGGTCAGGAAGGATTAAAGGTTAAATATTTATGCTAACATAACATGACACTACACCTATTTGCTCTCATGAATTGTGAGTGTTGTTGGAGTCATTAGTCGTGTTTCCATAAACGTTTGTTGTGCATTATTGAGTGGTGCAATAGAAAAGTTTGTTAGAAATTGCATAATACAAAAAAAGAAATCCCATTTTTTGCTTACCGCCCCTGGTTTCCACCACTCTTGGTTTGACTTTCTTCATCTGGTTTTCCAGAGTAGGTCTACGTGACACGCCCTGTAAATGGTCACAGTTTAGGCACAAAAGCTTCACGTTTTGGGTTAAAAAAGGACATTTTGGACATTAATCCATGATATTTCATAATATATATCTTGTGGGGTAAAGTTAGTAGACCTTTATCCTTTATTTTCCAACTTGAGAACTGGCGCAACTTACTGCTCATCTCGTGAACCAACTCCCTAAGATTCGCATAACGGAAGTGGATGGAAACAAACATTCATTTGTGTTTTTCTTTTGCCGATTTACTCGAAAATTACATTTGTGATACATTTGTGTGGAAACGCGGCTATTGTTTGCACAGATATTGCATTTTGCAGTTACACCTGTCAGTCTGAGTAAAACCTTACCTCACTGTGACATTGTGTACCCACTTTCAGCAAACCCACATTCAGGTGTTGTGAAGCCCTGACAGCTTGAATGTTCCTGCCTGTGGCAAACCTGCAAACCGATCGCTTATTTCAGGATTCTGATCACGCATACAAGGCGGATAAAAGACAGTGAAAGTCTATATTGACATAATTTCAATAAGTATTTGAATGTGTTTTAGTATTGGGTGTTACGGGCAAGATTTGCTACCCAGCCAGAATAGCACAGACGATGGGATCCCAGCACTAATGAGGTGTGGGAGTACTTCTCTGTCACCCATGTTGAGTCTTTTTGTTGTGGAGGCGAGAAGAGATTTCCATTTCTGTCGCTTCTCTGCTCTTTGTCCCTGTCCAGTTATTCTCTTTCATTTTTTGGTCTGCTTCTCTTCTCACTCTGTATCTGACCTTCTACTCTAGATAGGTTTTTTTTTTTCCTTGTTTGTTTGAATCTATCTCTCTATCACACACTTCTTTTTTTTTCGGCTTAATGGAAGAAATAAGTATTTTATTTTTCTGTGTTGTAGTTTAATAAAGACGAGAGCTTAATTTCCACTGGGGAAACCCTTTCAACTCTTACTGTCCAGCCCCCACAGTCCACATGAGAAAAAGAACATTATTGATATAAATGTTGATATTTTCATCTAGAGTCACATTCGGTTATTACTGTGCACTCAGAGCAATAAGCTTAAGGAGCTAAGGCAAATGGTTTTTTTCGCCTCTCAGGCTTCTTACTGTCCACCCTGCCTTATTGGTGAAGGCTGTTGGGGGATGTAAACAGCCTAAAAGGAAACCCGCAGACACTATTCGGGACTGACTCCCACCTCCTCTACAAGAAAAGGCTCAGGGCACAGAGCGCCTTGTTGTAAAGACGCAAATACAACATTAGTATTAGTGTGTGACATGCAACTAATGCAACAATACAGCCTTTCTTTAAGTTAAAGTGCCAGATTGATGTAACAACAATAAAAATACTGGTTAAATTATATTTTTATTCACTAAGAAAGATTCATATATCACCTCCTCACCTCCTCTCTCCTCCAGTTTCGCCTCTGGCTCCTCGGCCTCGGCTTCAGCCTGGCGTACGGCAGCATGTTCACCAAGATCTGGTGGGTCCATACCCTCTTCACGAAGAAGGACGAAAAGAAGGAGAAGAAGAAGGTAGGAAGGAAGAGTCGGAGGGAGGGAGGAAGGGAAGGGATAAGCCTCTCAGCGGTCTCAGGGGAGCAGAGAAAGGATGGGAGACGGAGGCCAGGCCACGCAGCATGTGTGGCGCCAGCTGATAAAAAAAAGTTCAGTTAAAAAACTTTGCAGCCTTCCCAGTAACATAAGCCTCTAAGAGGGCCAGCTCGGCATCGTTCACTGCGGCAGGGTTGTAGCATGAGTGCAGGCATAAGGGTGTTGGACACACACTGACATAGATACTGTATTTCACATGCAACGTTCATGCATGGAGACATGCCGACGCAGACTTTATTTGCTGGCTGGTGTGTTTAAGTGTGTGTGTGTGTGTCTCCCCTTGAAGATAGTGTATCCTGGAGCTAGATACTGCCAGTCTGAGATGGTGTTGTGGGAATTTCTAAGACCTAATCAGAAGAATAAGAGATTAAGCCATTTATGGGATATTTATGAATATGGATGAGTATTAAAGTTCTATGCAGAAATCCAACCTCTGGGGGTTTTATTATTTGAGCCAAAGCACAACGAATCGGGTTGACTTTCAGCTCACTTCGTGTCCACAGAAGGGCATTTTTTCCAGAGAGTTCTGCGTGAGTATTTAAAGAAACTTTCACAAATCGAAGAGGAGAATGAGCGCTTTTCAAATCATTTTTCACGCAACTCAAGTGAAGAGGTGCTCAGGACTGTGTAATGTGTTTTCATCTTTATTTTATTTTTCAGTTTTAGTTAACGCACGCTTGAATGGCTGTTACTATGTTGGAGGTGCTGGGAGAGAGCCAGCGTGGTCGAATAATAATAATACTAAAGAAATAACAGAAATGCGTGGAAAGAGAGACGGGGAGCACAGCGGGAGAGCTCATTTTGCTCGCTTGTTTTTCGGTTACGGCTGTATTACTTCCATTATGGCTTAAGTTAAGAATAATAAAGTTGATTTGGAAAGTGTCCACACAAAAGCGGGGTCATCTCAGTGTGTATAAATGATGATTTCAGGTGGCAGCACAAATATAGTTACTGCAGTCGCTCACACACAAGCAAACTCCCACTGGTCCTAAAATATACTCGGACACACACACACACACACACACACACACTCAGAAAGACAATTCGCGCCCAGTCATCCAGAAATCACAAGGACGCCTGTCGTATTATTTGTCCTGGTTGTTTGTCTTTGTTTGTGGACCGGCTCGTGATGCCCTTGGATAGTGATGACTGCTGTGTATGTGTGTTTGTGTGTCTTTCCTCAAACTCACACAGCAACACTTGGAGCCGTGGAAACTCTACGCAACAGTTGGAGTGCTGCTGGCTATCGACTTCCTGTCACTCATGATCTGGCAGATTGTGGATCCTCTGCACATTACGGTTGAGGTAGAGTACGAAAGACAGATGAGATAATTTGTGTGTCATCGCCCATTTGCACAGACCGTGCAGCCGCTGTCATCAGTCAATAACGCGGTAATGAGACACCGGGCCTCGTTTGTCAAAGTGTTCTTTCATTTTGATTCATCTTAGACTCAAAGAGCACAATCTCAAACAAAGATGGATATCATGTCATTTCACAGAGCACAGCTTAACAGCAGTACTGCAACAGTGACATTTATGACTTCAATAATTGTATTTATTTGTGTTGATGAGTGTTTGAGTTATAGTTTCAGCACTGTTAAAGGTACCCTGTGGCGTTCACCCTAAACAAAATTCAACATTCATGAAAAGGCCAAACAAACTCGTTGAAGCATCTTCTATCTTTAACTTCATTAAACCTGCATTAATCAATATTTTCAATATTAATAACACTGAAGCGAGAGACTCACAATTGAATTTAAGATAATTGAACATTTAGCAGCTAAAAGCCAATATATATATATTTATATGTATATATAAAGCAGCCCAAATACATGCAGTGTTGCTCCGTGTCTGATGGATATAAAAAAAAGGCAATTTTTTATTCATATTTGCTAACACTGTCTGCTCGTTTTGATGTTTTCTGCCCTCCAGCGCCAAAAAATCCAATTTACGCAGCTTTATGATGTAATTTCTCATACAGATGTTGCGACATATTATCTACACTTATCGTCGACGTACTTGCAAGGTGGTTTTGACTGTCTGTTTTCAAGCAGTGCAAAATGCCGGCCTGCATGTCGTAAACATATCACAGTTTAACAGGAACTAAAATATGTCAGTGAAAACATCTGAAACAAGAAATAGATAATGCAGTAACAGAATCTTGATTCGATCAGCACTGTTTAGTTTTAAAAGCTGATCCAAATTTCGTGAGCTCTGTGTGTTGAACTGGATGGATTCATTGAGAGTGACTTGTCAGTCATAAATTATCCACGCCCTGAAGCATATCCTGCTTCATCATCTATTTTACTCATAATGGGACCATAATTTACAAAATATTGCGCTATATTTCTACATTTAAAGTACGCTACCACCACTGATGCTGATATGCATCACAGTGCAAGGGTGTTGTCCTACGTCACGCCTCATAATATGTATTTGTATCTTAATGCTTGAGCTGAACACTCTAAATATTGCTCCACAGCGCCACTAGTGGTCAGAAACTCCTCAGGGTATCTTTAATATGTGGAAACATTTTACCTCGTCATTTTGTTGTTTTGCATTTATATGTCTGTGCAAAGTGACTATGTCAACATGTGTATGGGGTGTACTTGATACTGTTTAAATGCTATATACTAAACTATGATCAAAACCTGGATAAGACACAAAACTGAGACACTGACGTGCATGCAGACTGCCCCAATTAAACTGTCCTCATTAAGCAGATGAAACCTCTGTAGGAACGAGAGCCATACATCATCATGAGCCCATTGGCTTAAACTGCAGTCAAACCTTATATGGATTTTTTTAAAGGGCTATATTTCATATTTATTGGATATCTGATACTCTTTTTATTCAGCCATCTATATCTGACTTATGGGAAAGACCTATTTACCCGAGGGGATCAAGCGTGCAGTCTCTGGGGCTTTTGCTTACTGTGCATTTTGGGCTCTGCTGTCTCATCGTTTATTAACATCTCCCCTTTCTCTCTCTTTCCCTCTATCTCTTTATCCGCCCATTCCTCTCCCCTTCTTCCTTTCCTGTCCGGCATGTGAGTAGAAGTTCACTAAGGAGGCCCCTAAAGAAGATTTGGATGTCCTGATTCAGCCCTTGTTGGAGCACTGCAGCTCAGAGAAGATGAACACGTGGCTCGGTATGGGTTCTCTCTTCTTCTTCTTCTTCTTCTTCTTCTTCTCAGTCTGTCTCTTTATCATTCTTCGCCCTGCTCGAGTTTCGAACGTCTTTGTCACGCACACACAGGGACATATGCAGACACATATGCACACACATGTCACTGCTATTCACTCTGAATTAAACAGGTCTCATATCTCAGCCTCCTCCCTCAGCTCCTGCCACCCCCTTACGATCGAGTCCTCTTTTCTCTCTTTGCTTCTCTCTTTTTGTCGGCCCACGCAGTCCCTTCTCCCTCCCTGTCTTTCTCTCTGCTGTCTTTCTTAGCGTGGCAGCTCTTATGAAAGTATAATGGTGCTGAAATTCAAATAATGTGGGTCACAAACTGGGCCATTGCCCCATAGCATTTCCTTTCTCAGAGAAGAAAAGATGCTTTAATATCAGGCGGTATAAAGGAAACAACGGACAGTCTGAGGAACTCATTCACAGATTCCCTTTTTCTCTCTGTCTCTTCTTTCTCCCTTGTTCTCTTTCACCATTTTGTTCTCGTTTCTCTGTCTGTCAGGCTGCCTTTCAAAAAATCCAACCAACTATCGTATCTACATTTATGATTTTCTGCCTCCGTACAACTCAGTCATGCTTGCTTAGTTCCTTCAGTGGTCACAATGAGCTGTTATTGTCTCCTACATTGGAGCAATTTACACAAAGTTTGTTTAATCAGTTTTAAAGATAAAGATAGAAATGAAAGTTTCTTTGGGAAACAAGACTAAGACCACATTCAGACCAAATCAGGCGCTGTGTCGAAAACACATGGTTTTTCCCATTGATTTAAATGAAGGAGCAACCTGCAGTGGAAACGTTTGGCCGGATCCAGTCAAATCCCTCTACAGTCAGCTTGAAACGTCTCTGAAACTGAGACTATCCAGGACTAATCTCTGACACTCTACCTGTTGTATCCTGCCTTTGTTTATTTCATGTACCCAGCTTCTAAATCTGAGTCTAGCTTGAAATTAAAGCTACGAAATAGTGACACAAAGAAGTTTAATTTCGTTTGATGGTCTGATCGTTTGAGACCGATTGAACGTCCGCAAGTGACGGAGAGCCGGCATCAATAAGTTAATCAGCGGTTTCTGATTGCGGTTATGTTCAGCAGAGATAGACACGCCACAATGCCTGATTTTGTCTGACAATGAGGCTAAATGTAAAGTCAAGGCATGAACAGAGTTCTTAAAATTCACCCAGGAGAAACATGAACATGATGTGTGCACCAGATTTCATGGCGGTCCATCCAATAGCTATCCAATAGTTAGTAGTAGATATTTCAGACCGGACCCAGGTGGTGGGAAAACAGAGGAGAGATGATATCCTGACTTTTAGGACTTATTATGAATCAAGCTGCAAAAACACAAGGGACTATAGTTCCCACAATCATCTGATAAATGCCCCGAATTTGAAATGCAAGTTTTCTGTTATGCATTCATAGTCCAATCCAATGATGTCGCTTAGTAACAGGATAATTCTCTCAGACTTCAGAGCGCTGCCTCCAGAAAAGAGTTTTCACAGCATGTGCAGCACTCGCTGTAGCCAGTGAATTGACTTTGACATGTAAAATCAGAGGAGGTCATAATAAGTGAGTGTTTGCCTGCTTGTAGTGCTTCACAGTGAATGTGAAGAACAAAGTGTGAATACTGTTTGTTTAAGGCAGATTCACTTAGACAAATGGGGACAAATATTTTGTCAGTTTAAAAGACAAAGTTTTAATGAAAAGCTGAAACTGAAGAACAGTGACAACATTACTACATAATTAGTCCAGTAGATATGATAAACAATACATTTAAAAACACTGACACATTATGCAACTTGATATTAAAAAGACAGAAATCAACTAAGTGCACCCACATACAAACTCGAGCACCGGTGGCTCCACTGTCTGGACTGAGCTCAACTAAAATGAAGCCATTCAGTGAAGCAGACAGCCTCCATACAGTAAATAACAATGTTATGAATTTTCTATCCTTAGGTTACACAAGGTCATGTGTAACAGTAGGTGCCAGTCTATCTCAACACTGTGGTGTCCAGGGTCGAAGAGACCTGTTGCTGCCTTCTTAGACATAATAGATAGCTGCTGCTGATGGTCCAATCTGTGTAAACAGACATCTGTGTCTCCAGACTAGAATATGCTGACAATAACACCTTCATGGGTAAAAACATTTGACTAATTCTGGGCGTGTAGTATTTGTGGTGTTATCTTGGGGTTTAAAGTCGATCCACCAGGATGAGTTGGGCAGAATGTGAGACCGACTCAGGCACTTCTGATGAACTTTGAGAGTGTCTCTAATTCTCCTTGATCAAGCGTCAATAAATAATGCAGCATAAGACATCAGAGGCTCCTGAACACTCACTTCCTTTCTGACCTCACCATTGACCTTTGACTTCAGCAATTTCTCCACAACAATCGATATAAGTTTCATACTATAGCACCATGACATTTACAAACATTTGGTTGGTACGACACCATCGTGGAAGTTTAAGAAGCGTCTTATGCCATCATGATCGGCCATGTTGAGCCTCTGCTGGACGCCACAGGTGGGCAGTACATAGCGGGGAACAAAATGCTCTAATTAAAGCTACCTTCACGTTTTCTGAACACATGCTGAATTAACGAGCAAACACATTAGCTTGTGGCACTGTCTGTGATTATCGTAATGGTCTGATAAAAGGTATTTCATCTCATTACACATGTTAAGAGAAGTACCAGATAATAAGAGTTTTCTGTACTTCTAACGATCATAATATTTCTCAGCTTTGCATATCTGATGTCAAATCAGTCAGCAAATCTTTAGTAGAAGATTACCACATCATCTGCATACATGAGGAGATGCATTTAACTGTCATGACAAATCATCCACAACCAAACATACATTTATTTATACTTTTGTTAATTTGGAATCTGGAAGTGGGAGCGAGTTGCTTCCCCAAGCGAGGGAGTTCAAGTATCCCGGTGTCTTGTTCACCAGTGATGGGGAAATGGAGCGTGAGATGGACCAGCTGGTTTCTGTAGCGTCTACGGTATTGCAGACGCTGTACTGGACCATTGTGGGGAAGAATTTCCAGTCCATCTACATTCCAGCCGTCACCTAAGGTCATGAGCTTTTGGGTAGTGACCGAAAGAATGAGATCACGGATACAAGCAGCTGAAATCACCTCTCCCGGGTGGCCGGGCTCAGCCTTAGAGATAGGGTGAGGAGCTCAGACATCCGGAGGGAGCTCAGAGTAGAGGTGCTGCTCCTTTGCATTGAAAGAAGCCAGCTGAGGTGGTTCGGGCATCTGATTAGGATGCCTTCCTTTGGAGGTCCTCTGGGAGGAGATCCCGGGGCAGACCCAGAACCCACTGAAGGGACCACATAGCCCATCTAGCTTGGGAATGCCTCTGGATCCCCCAGGAGGAGCTGCTTTATTGCAGAGAGGGAACGCCCTGCTGAACCCATGACCCGAAATTGAAATTAATTTGAAATCAATTCTTCAGCTTTCAGTTTCAAAATTTAGCTTCCTATTTTTTCAAAATGATAAAACATTTAGTCTCTTTCCACACTGTCAACCTCTGAATGCATTACACACATCATATCATATCATTTTTAATGGCTGCACACTTCATTCGCTTGTTTTTACCTGCTTTCTCTCACTGTTTTTTTCTCTCTTCCTGTAGGTGTGGTTTATGGCTACAAGGGTCTCCTCCTGCTGCTGGGCATATTTCTGGCTTACGAGACCAAGTCTGTCTCCACAGAAAAGATCAATGACCACCGGGCCGTGGGGATGGCTATTTACAACGTCGCTGTGAGTCCAAAAACACAAACAGTCACGCCTGAACTCTTGTTTCTGGGAGCTGCTTTTTGCTGTTCTGCAAAGACCCTTCTGTGGCACGCTCAAGTGGCAACGGCTTAAAAGCTGAATTTTCAAGGGGATACCCTTTGCAGTTTATAAAAGTTAATGGACTCCATAGATAACTTGACACTCCCTTAATGCCTATGTGGTGTATTTTTCCTTATTTGAGTGAATAACTGGCCTAGCATGACAGAAAATCCCATTGAAATACTTCCTGTGCGGCTCCAACTGAGCGTAAAAATGATATTGTTTCAAGTTTGTAGATTCACCAGTTTGCATCGATCCTCAAAAATCATACAAGGAGAACTCCACTGGGGGAGGAAAGCAGAATATAAATGACATCTTTACCTCTTGAAACTACCTTGGGGATGTGCTGAACATCACAAATTGATGATCTAGTATAAAACGCTGCAAAGTACATGTTGGTATAATGATTGGTTGGAGACACAGAGAGAGGGCGGCGTATGAAATATTCAAGCTTTTCTACGAGTACGTCTTGAGAGTTTATCCTCTAAAAATGCAGATCCCTTGATGCGTTTCTGTCCAAATCATTATACTGCCAGCGAGCAAGCTGCTGTTTTGTATGAATCATAAATTTTGATGCTTACAGTGCCCGTGGTGCTATGATACCAACGGCCTTATCTCAGGTTCCCTTTAAAAAATGAAAACTTGTTCTCAACAGGAGTTAAAATCAATAGAACACAAACGTGTGCATCGCAAACTTTTATTGTGCAGCAATACCTCTAGTTTTGTAGCTGAGTGCTCTGTACTTATAGTATATATATATATAATATATATGCATATATATATATATATGTGTGTGTGTGTGTGAAGAAATCTGTGCTCAGTGATTGTCTGTTTGCCTTGCCCTATGGCAGAAATAGGTTTAAAAATGTAGCCATTTAAGCATGAAAGTACAGTGGTAAACGCCGCCGTCAGTCATAAACATTTTTCAGCGGTTGTTAATAGCAAGTGAATCATCTCAAACGGAGGCACCTAGCTTGCACTTTACACTGAAATAGCTGCCATTATGTTCACTTTAGCCACTTTAGACAAACAGTAGCTGCCTTTTCCCGACACTCTGACACAGGGCAGCTTTGTAATTGATGTAAAATGTCTGGAAAAAGTGGTTTCTGTCACTTCATGGCGTCTGTTTTGATCAAAAGCAAGCAAACCTTTTTTAGTCTTTAACAGCCATTTTGCCGTTTTTTTCCCCCCCATCTCTCGCCTTCGTTCTCATTAATAAGTAAAAGAAAAAGCATCTTAATGAGCATCCAAACATTTATCAGCTTATACTTTGTGGATATGTAATTACTAAATGGATTGATCTCGCCTCCTCCGTCGGAAAAAGGAGAGGATTTATCATTGATCATCGCTCATGGTTTATTTATGAGCGCGTTAAATGCAGCTTGCGAGCTCATTTCATCACATGGCTCCATAATGTGAGACTAATGTTATTATTTCATGTTATGATATACACATTTCAGTTTTATGATGATGTCAATAGTTAATGGTGTCTGTGGAGGGACCTCCTTCCTCTTTGCTAAGCTGTGAGCTGCGGGCCCTGATGAGATGACAATGTGGTGATTGTCAGCGTGCCGTTGCCACTTCAGTCATGACTTTTTAATGCTGTTTTCACATGGGAGTCTTCGCCGGAATGATAAACAGATGCCTAATGCTTTTATGGATGTGATTTTCCTCTCTCACTCTTACTTTATTCTCCTCCTCCTCCTCCTCCTCCTCTTCTACCCCCCGCCTCCTTCGTTTTACTCTTTATTTTAAAACTCACTCTTCCACACTTTTCCTCTCCCTTCCTCTCTGTTTTTTCTCTTCCTGCAGGTGTTGTGCCTGATCACTGCTCCAGTCACTATGATCCTGTCTTCGCAGCAGGACGCCTCCTTTGCCTTTGCCTCTCTCGCTATCGTCTTCTCTGCCTACATCACCCTGGTGGTGCTTTTTGTACCCAAGGTGCTCCAACACTGCACTCACTAAAAAAAAGTACACTTGTATTGCAGCAAAGGTTACTCAGTCTGGCCTGTACTGCATGTTGCACATTGTTCAGTCTGCACTGGGACCGGCTGTGACATCAAATAAGATGTTTCAACATGTGATATAACACGTTTTTTTAGATGTGTAGCTGCTGTAAACAGTGGTGATGGTCGGTGTTAGGGGAAGAAATCCTTTGGCACATTTTTACATGTCTGGCAGCAGCTATAATCATTTGTTTGGAATAAATAGAGGGAGAGCACATGATAGTGCACTGCTGCAGACAGAGGAAAGAGTGCCACCTACAGAAATTCATTAAATGCAACTCCAAGAAGAGCATCACCACTGTTTGTCTGGATATTTCATACTGACTTAAAGGAGCTGCAAATATTAAAAAATGTTCTTATTTATTCAGCACGTTGTGCTCTCGGGCACTGATTTTTCTTTTTTCTTTTCCCGTACCGGTCCAGATGCGACGCCTCATCACCCGTGGCGAGTGGCAGTCGGAACAGCAGGACACCCTGAAGACCGGCTCGTCCACCAACAACAACGACGAGGAGAAATCCAGGCAGCTGGAGAGAGAGAACAGGGAGCTGCAAAAGATCATCCAGGAGGTGAAGACTTTATATATGTTACATTAAACAGACGTAAATATTCGTGTTATTATTAAACACGTGCATCCAAATTCCAGACACATATTGCACACGTCCGTATCAGTTAACGTTTCAGTTCCACCTGCAGGCAGCTGTATCATACATATTCATGGACACCTGATGCATATTTATATATTTAGATGCTTTTATTATACAGATCACACATGGACTGTTCTTTATGTATGAGCGTGTGATAATAAGAGAAAACAGAGTGATAATAAGACACGATGCAAACAGCGACATGTTTGTCATGTTTTCTTTGTAATTATTGTTTTATTTCTTGTATGTTATTCTCTCTTGTTTTCTTTGATAATATTTCTACGGTTGCTTTCACACTGACAGATATGGAACAGGTCATAAGTTCACTGAAAAAGGATCAGAATATTGTATTTTCCCAAGCAGGGTTTGGTTCATATTTTACATTACTGAGAGAATATATCATGTGAGTGTGTGTGCAAAGTTAATACACCTCAAAAATATTGATAGTTTATTAAACTCCCAGCCAAGCTTAAAGGAGGTTCTGCCTGCTGTACAGAGGAGGACACGCTTATTCATGTATTATAGAATTGTGCGTTGTATTGAGATAATACAAAAAAATACTCTCAGCAGTAAGTCAGCGCATGTGCCATTGTTAACTGATTGACGATCACCAGAGTGTCCGCATATTTAAAAAAAGATGCCATGCGATTTTTTATTCTGAGGAGGGTGGTGGAAGAGGAGCGCTTGTTTTTTTTTACCTCTTTGCAGCTTGTAAAGATGGTTGTGCACTCCTGTGAGAGCAAACAGTTGAAAATGGCACACACATCATGATGTTAGATTTGAAACACTCTAACTCCCCCATGACATGAACATTTAATATATGGTTTAGAATGCACTATAATGCAGTTTTAAGCAGATATAAGGACCTCTGTCCATTTTCAGTAATCGCTTATCCTTATCAGGGTGGAGCTGGGAGGGGGGGACTGGAGCAATTTCCAGCTAGTATTGGGCCTGTGATGAACTGGACAAGTCGCCAGTTCATCACACAACCATTTCATACTCATGTTCACACCTACGGGCAATTTAAAGTCAGTTAAGTGCATGTCTTTGGGCTGTGGAAGCCAGAGAACCCGGACAGACCCACACAGACACAGGGAAGAACATGCAAACTCTACCACTGTACCACCGTGCCGTGTATAAGGACATATTTTATTTTATTACAACTATTGTAATGATGTTGTTCTATTATATTGTCATGCATTATCTGTTTATATACCAGCCTTCACTTATGGTCGCTTCACAGGAGGAGTTATAGTTGTTGACAAACATGTACAAATTATATCTGCTCACCACCGCATTATAGTGGGTAATAAACAGTACGCATGTCCTGTATACTGCTTATTTAAGCAATTATTTTCATTCATTCAATTAATCATTAAAATGACTGTTTAATCACTTAATCTGCAGGTTTTGCAACTTTTAATCGACTTTTAAGTTATAAAATGTCAAATTATTGCGGAAAATTCTCATCATAGAGCCTCAAGTGACGTCTTCAGAAGTTGTTTTGTCCAATCAACAGCCTCAAACCCAAAATATATTAAATTTAATGTCACATAGAGGCCAGAAAAGGCACGGATCATCACTTTTGAGAAGCTGTAAATGTTTGGCATTTCTGCTTGAGAGATGACTGAATTCATTTACAACCAAAATAGCTGCCAATTCATTTTCAACTAATTAACAATTGTCAATTACTGCTATAAATGAATGTTAATAAATGCTGAATGGCGGGGCGGGGGAGTGTTACCCTAACATTGTTTTAATCTGCAGACATGACAGCTCCACAACAGTCTCACCCTCCTCTTGTTGTGTCTGTAGAAAGAAGAGCGAGTATCGGCACTCCGCAACCAGCTGGCTGAGCGACAGGCTCTACGCAATCGCCGCCGACCCTCCACAGGCCAGAATCAGAACCACAACGCCCCGCCGCCTTCATCCCAGCCAGATCCCAAGTCTCTGCTTCCCCCGCCGGGTTACCCAAACCCCACCACGGACAATCACTCCCTCCCGCCTTCCTTCTCCAACTCCTCCAACCTCTACCCGGCCGACAGCAAGATGAGCCGCAACCACTGTCACAACAGCCAGATCCCACTGCTGTATAAGTAGGCGTGGCACGGATGGGGGAGGAAAAGGGAGGGGTAGGGAGTCGCACAACGCACACACAGGGGGGGACACGAAACACAATGAGACACTGTGACTTTCACTTGTACCGGCGATGAGCACAGCAGCAGTGTAGTGACACTGTTTTAAAAAAACGGCGTGGAAGCACAAATAAGTACACGGGAGTGCTTTTACACTCGGCAGCTTTCCAGGGGAGAGTCACGCAGGTAACACCCATCCTCACAGTTTTGATCTCACTGTGTTCAACCCAGCAAACGACGCGGCGACAAGCACATCTAAGACTTAGCAGCACTCGAGGTCTTTTCAGAACGTCGTAGATCTCTTAATCATTCCTCTCCCTCATTCGTTATCTCGTTCCGTTGTGGAGACGCCGCGTCGAGGATCTCTAAAGGAAATGTTTGTGTTCGTGTCTTTGCTATATCGTCTCCACCTTTTGTCTCGTTTGTTGACTAGACAAGCACACGGCGTAGTGATTTATATTGTTCTGTAATATCTGATCTGTTTTTGTCACGCAGCTGTTGTTCAGTTATTTGTTTACTTTTCAGGAGAGTTTGTGAAAACTGAAATTTACAACGGGACAAAAGCAAATGTACAGTTTTTTTTTCTCAAAACGTTTCTTCTGAGGAGCAGCCGAGCTCTGTGACTGTGTGGAATACTGGCGTCACTGAGAAGTGATGATGTGCATTATTAAATAGCCATAATTTAGAAAGACCCAGGAGTTTTTTGGCATGTGTGGATGTCTGTCGTCGGGACTGTGTATTCAAGTACAACACTGCATCTTAAAAATCCAGTCCTTTGCTGATGTGTGAATATTAGACGCATTTTAAAGGAGAAAATGAACCAAGCTTGCTCGTGTTTGAGGATGATTTTTGATAGATTTTGCCATTTGAAAAAAAAAAAAAAGGTTTACAGTGTGTTTTTTTTTGTATTTGTGTTGTACCTCTTTAGTACAGTACAGTAGTAGCCATCAAATAAATCCCTCATCCTGCATTTAATGTATTTTGCAGATACCGTCGCCGGCTTCTGCTGCAGCCACTGCAGCTGATTCTCACATTTTGTAGGTAGGGAACACTCCAACTTTCAACTTGTATTTTTCTGCCTCTTGAAAATTAAAGCCAGTTTATATTATTCCTACAGCAGCAGCAGCAGCAGTGCGGTGAGATGCGGGGCTTCTCCGATGGCTATTTCTGTGGATATTCAGAGAAAGCACAGTTTTTTATACATGTGAATACGTTACACATCGTCCTTGTAGAGCTTTTTTTAAAATTATTATTTTAAGACGTTTGTTTTCACATAACAGACAATCTGGATGGATGCTCTTCTTCTTTTCTTTTGTGTATTTTTTCTTTTCCCATTTTGCCTTTTTTGATTAAGTTGTAAATGAATCAAAGATATCCGGTAAAGTAATGCCACATACTGTATTTATTCAGCAGTTAATCTGGATGTACTATTTCATTCATGAGCTATTTCCAGATTTTATAAAGCAATGATACCTGAACAGCTTTATCAAGCAGGTAAAACAACACTTTGTCAAATATTTTTAAATATATATATATTTCAGTGTGCACTTTAAACTGAACAAACTATGGTTATCCCACTTTATGTTGCTGGTGTAATAATACATTGTAGCTCAGGGTATGGAGAGGGACATCAATGAATGAAATAGGCCATATTTATTAACTGTACAGTACCTGGATCAGACAGTGTAACATATGAATGCAGAAATAATTTAGGAAATGTTCTATTATCTTGCACATATATGACAATATACATGGAATTTGGGGATATTTGTATTCACTATATCTAAGATCTTAGATGTTAATATATTTCAGAGTACGTGTATGCAAAATAACGAGTACCATGAATAAAATAATTGTTTTTTTTCATTGGGTATTTTTGTGGTCACTTTTCAGGGATTAACAGGGCGCCAAAACGCGGTCGAACAAAACTACAATACAGAAATAATTATTAGTTTTCACTAACAAGCAATGTGGATTTAAATTTAGACAGGTTTATTGCATATTGTCGATAAAGGTGAACCCAGATGATGCGCTGGTGGAGGGACGAATGGATGATGGTCAAGGAGGGTAGAGGAATGGGGGTAGAGATTGAATGGTGTCGGCTGCCGGAGTGAGACAGGAGGGAACGGGGAGGGTTCCTCGTCCCTCAAACCCTCATCTCTTCATCCCTCGACACTCGATTTTTTTCATCCATTCATGCCTCCTACAGTACATAATCTCAGTCCACCTTCATCCATAATCTAAATGTCTATATTTAATTCCGTATTGCCGTGGTCTTTGTGTCTTTGAGTACCTGTAAAATTGTTTAAGACATCATTGGACCAACAGTTTAGTTTGACCGGGGTAATGTTTGTATTGTAATATCTTCATTCTTATATTAATAGATTGTTTTTGAGCCCTCTTGTATATCTCCTTGAATATCCAGTCTCTATACCTCTAGCCAGTCAATGGTGAACTCTTGATCATAAAGGGAATATGTAGCTCAGGAGGTGGTTCGATCCCTGGCTCCTCCAGTCTGTTCTTTAAGGTTGCTCTTTAAGGCGTCTGTGTGTAGATGTGTATGAATGGTTCGCTCCCAAGCGCTGATGAGCAGTTGGCACTTTGCCAATCGGTGTGTGAATGAGATATGTAGTGTAAAAGCGCCTTGAGCGGGCAGAAGACTAGAAAGACACTATGTAAGTACAGTCTATTTCCCATAGGACATGTCTAGAAAGTGTAGAATACATTGCATGTATAGAATAAAGAAATCCATCTCCTCCTCTTTAGGTGTAGAAGTGTGAGGTTTTCAAGATGTCATAGTGGTGGTTCAGATATTATACGTTAGTTAGTTTGCATGTTGTTGATAATAGAAAGTGTTTCAGCTACAAATATATAAAAAAAGTGTTAGATTCTGAGATGTGTTAGTGGATTTCTCACCAGTGTTTTTCACTTCAGTTATCTCCAGATCTTATTTGTCAAATCAAACCACGACTCCACGTCATTTTTATCTTTTAAGAAACTTTTTTCTCACAGATAGCTCCTTTATCTCGAGTGTCAATATCCTGTGGATTACACAGCCGGGCATGTTTACATCATCCACTAGATGTCACCAGTTATTTATTGCTTTTCTGACTCATTTGACCTTTTGAGCAATTAGCCTTAAAGAGCAAATAAACGCAAGGAGGAGAGATCTTTAACAGAAAATGGGAAGTGGCTTACGACACAATGACCGGCTGCAAAGGTCAGTGGGAAACTCTGATTGAATGAGACAATGAGTGGATGTTTATAAAAAAGTAACTCGAGTAGATAAATTACCTCCAAGTACATCCGATATTTGTTTAATGTGTCTTTTTTAAGATGATGGCAGTGAAAGCAGCTGTGCCGCAGCAAACGAACACACACCTATACACACACACATACACACAATGTGATCACATACACGGTCACACACTCCCTCCCATGTCATGTCTCTTTCCAGCTGACTGAAGATGAGGTATGTGGTAATAGAGGGAAGGGGTTGGTGGTGTGGAGGAGGACATGGAGGAGGAGGGAGGTTGTAGGGTGTGTGTGTGTGTGGGGGGGGGAGCGAGGGGGTGTCATTGGGGAAAACCCGCTCTGGGTTGAGGCTTCTGTGGGCCTCCACCTGACACAGCACTCAGCAAGACACAAAAAAGTAGGAAATTCCCCTCGTCTTGTCTGATCTAACAAAGGAAGTATTTGCTGGCTGTGGAGGAATTTCATAGCGACTTTTGCCAAGTAATAGGCCGACCCTGCTGCAGTGTTTGTGTGTGTGTGTGTGTGCGTGTGTGTGTGTGTGTGTGTGTGTGTGAAAGAGAGCTGCCCTGACTGGCTGTAGCTGTTTGCCAACTCCACTGCAAATTTTCTATTTCTATATCAGCCATGAAATGAAGTCATCATCTTTAGTGACACAAATGTTTTTGGTTTTTTTTGCATTTTAATTAAGTTTATGTGCACATAAAATATATAAATATAATATTTTAACACCTAATCCCAACAATTTAAATACAAATAAATACAAATAAATACATACAGGCTGTAATAGTACTAGTAATAGTTCTGTACAACATCCTAACCCTTGAGCCTAAACTCTTCAGTGAAGAGCTGTGTCGTCATCTGATACAGCAGAGAAAGTCTATCCTACTACAATCTCAGGTCAGCATAAATAATGTACAAAAAGTGCCTAAAAATAGAATTAATGTTGCAAACTGTTACAGTTTATAGGATTTTAAGAAATCAGCACTGCCTGTTCGGCCATAAGCTTCATCTCCATTGAGATTTAAATATATCTACATCACCATGAAGATGAATAATTAAAAACAAAAACATACCTAGTCTAAAAATAGAAAAAGACCCAGATTTATGACACCGTGCAGAGCTTTGTATCTTCTCTGTTAGTATCACAGCAAAAAGTCATTTTAAAGTGCAAACACACCAAAGAAAGTTTTGCCCTCGTCTGTCTCCAGCTCTGTCGGCTGGTTCGTTTCCGTCCACAGTTTGTCTCCTCTATTCAGCTGAAACACTGCACCCAGATAAATGGCGTTGTACCAACCCTGTCCCACTCCATAGTTGTCCTCCTGAGCTGTGTTCTGGCACGCCGACCTCACGGCGCTCATCAGAGATGCTCTGCTACCTATGGAGTCTGAGTAGCGCCAGATCCTGTGGCTGAGAGGTGTGAGGCGTTTTCCCGCCCCCTCCTCGTCGCCGTCGTTGCAGGAGACTCTGAACGACGCCTGGCTGTAGACGAAGTAGAGGCCTGTTTGTGGGATGATGATCTGGTTGTTCACCAGTCGGAAGCCGCCCTGAGCGAACGCCTGGCCTTGACCGTTCTTCCACTCCAGCTGGGCCGTCGGCTGGGTGTCATCGTAACTACCTGGAAATAAAGAAAGACGTGCGGTTACAGCCATGAAACACCACAATTCTTCCCTCCACAGGGTGTTAAACACAGGCGTGAGTCATTAACATGACATATTATTATGAGAGTTCAATGAAAGGGCGACCTGAAGCCAATCAGTAACCTGCACAAGAACTTCCTTATGGCTCTCTATACTTTTCAAACAGAAGCCACAAATATCACACAAGTGGAAGAAAGGCTCCTTTGAAAGCTCAAGATCATGAGCCCATTGTTTGCTTGAGGACCAAATCAAGGTAAGCTGTGACTCACCTTCCAAATGAATGGCTGCCTTGGCTTTGCTGCTGATGCGTTTCAGCGTGTAGTGAGGATCTGAGGAGAGGAAGACGAATGTGAGCTTGTCTCAGATAATCCACAAAGAAAGGATTAAAAAAAAACAAACACTGTAAATAAAGACTTATGCATTTAATCACCTGTTTTCTCTGCAGTCGTCTTCTCGATTAGTGCTTCTGTTTGGCCTGATTGTGTCTATATGAAGGAGAGGACGAGAACAGATTAAATATATACACGTGTGAATGTCCCCTTTCTGTCAGAAAATACAGGATTTTTCGATCAAAACTTCTTCTTACCAGCAGTTCAGGCTTTCCAGTCCAGTACCAAGCAAACACCAGGACGCCTCCGAAACAAAGGGCCACAACAAGAAGGGCCCCCGTCACCTTCCATATCCAATCTGTAGACGACTTCTTTTCCACCACCACCACCGTCCTCTCCTCAAGACCCATCTCCAAGTCACTTGGTGCAGTAGTGTACGCAACCATACTGTGCAAATATCTTCCAACTGAACACTTGGCTTGGACGGATGCTGTGTCTGTGTCTTCAGGTGGCTCCCAACAGCTCTGTGGTGATACTTCTCTCTTTGTGTTGCTATTGTGTTAGAATGAACTTCTGCCAGAGAGCTTGTAGTATTTATGCTGTGGCAGCTGCTTCTGCAGAAGGGAAACTCCAGTGATGTCACTCTGTAAGTGGAGACAGTGCAGGAGGCAGCGGCAGTGCAACCTGGGCCACGGAGAGAAAAGAGCGACGGCAGTAGGGAGGGAAAGAGAAGTCACAGAATTTTCAGTGGAGTTTTACCAGAGCGTGGAACCCAACGGGAGTCGTGGTTTCAGGATGGGAAAGTGGTGGAAAAGCTCTAACACACACACACATAAACACTCATGCACAAACCAAAATATTGTACACACACACACACACACACGGAGTGAGACAGACACAAAGTCATAAACACATAAACACATACTGAGCTCATTACTGACTTGAGCCACCCACAGAATGTAAGCTCTGTCTGTAACTGCTGAAGTGTTCACATAAATCCACGGCCCACCGGCATTTTGAGGTCGCAATCGGACCAGATGTTTTGAAATACCACAAAAATGTGCGACTGTGTAAACAATCCACCTGTTCATCAGCTATTTTGGTCACGCTTTACCTGAACTGCCCCTATAGAGCACCGTGTAAACATTTAGAGTGTGAAATATGAGGATCTGCTCAAACAAAAGCAAAACTAATAAACTGAAAGATGAAAAGAGATATTAAATTTCATTTCTGATATATTACATAGATGCATATTGTACTGGAAGTGTCATATCTCCTTCTTTTCTTTTATCTTTGACAGGTATGAGGACATTTTTAATGTCAACTTCTCCTTCCTTTTGACACTTTGTCTTACTGTACTGTATCATTCATGTTTTGAATGCTGAATAGGGAGGGGTTAAAGTGAACATTCATTGTTATTGTAATCTTTGTATCCGCAGTATAAATAGTCACAAGCATTGTGAAACACCTTAACTGTAAACTCAGTGACAGTCA
Organism: Larimichthys crocea; assembly: GCF_000972845.2. Classification (NCBI taxonomy): domain Eukaryota; kingdom Metazoa; phylum Chordata; class Actinopteri; family Sciaenidae; genus Larimichthys; species Larimichthys crocea. The sequence goes on from NC_040023.1 coordinate 32,969,496, forward strand.
TCTGCTTCATGTATGTGATGCACCAACATATGACTAAATATGTCACGCATAAAACCATTTTAGGTCATGTTAAGTGCCGCTGACTGATTTTCTCAAGAGATCTGACAGCAGAAAAAAGTATATCTCTTAAAATACAACAAGATGTCTAAAAATAAAAGATCTGCTCAAACAAAACTAACTAACTAAAAGATGAAAAGAGATACTGAATTTCCTTTTTGATATGTTACATAGATGCATATTGCACGGGGAGTACCATATTTTCATTTTTTTTCTTTCTGACATCTTTACCTAAAAACACAAGTTTTGAAAACTCCCACAGTCTCAAAAGGGAAAACTACATTAAAGCAAAACTTGGCAAGCGCTCGTCTTTCTGTTTCAGATCTGTGAGGTGATGCAACTCAGTTAAAAACCGCTCAGCAAACTGGTTTTTACACTTCTCCTTATTGGTTACAGTCTCTGCTTCGGGTTTCCACGTCTCACTTTCTCACTTGACTTTTTTGTGTTTAAGGCAGGACTTTCAAGTGTGTGGGGTTTTTTTCGTCAGACATGCCTGAAATGTCCAGTGCCTTTCTGTTTTAGCAACACTTAAAGATCTCTTTCCTTCTCATTTCCCCTTTTATTTCCACGTTTGCTGTTTGTTTGTTTAAAGCCCACAGCAAAGTGAGAAACCTGTCATGCTACTGAATATGGTGTGTGTGTGTGTGTGTTCGTTTCATTGCATGTGAAATAAGCGGTGATATTTTATCTTCGTATCTGGCCTTTACTGTGTTATTCCAACATGGTTAAGTTACAGTATGATATCACCGTCACCCACATGACACGCAAACAAACAAATATATGCATCACACGTATTTGCACTTCCTCCTGCTCACTCACCCACCACCTCTCGATTATTCATATGAAGATTCACCGAAGGGAGGTTTTAGTTATGATATCCGGTGACCTGAGCCGTGCAGAAGGTTCATACATCACCGACTTTATTCTGTGAAAAATAATTTCATAATTAGGTTCACAGATCCATAAAGACATCGGTTCTCTATAACTGGAGGCAGAGCTACAACTGAATTTATATGGGAGTATTTAATTTGTTTTTTTCATCATACACATTAAAAATAAACACATTTCTGACCAACAGCAGTTTCGGAAAATTGCGTGGGCGCATAAACACTTATTCATTCCTACATTTTATGGTCATGTGCTATTGAGGCAGAAGGAATGTCAATCTTTAACCCACAGAGATATTTTCAAAAATTCCTATCAAAGGCTTATCAACCAAAAAGTTGTGATCTCTGGAAAGTTGAACTGGCTGCCTGATGGATAAAGTAACATCCAACAGTATAAGAAGGAACTTCCCAGTCTTAAACAATGGATGGGTGTTGTAAAGGATATGTGTAACAGCAAAAGTGATTCCCTTGAGGAAAAAAATGAGATAAAAGAATTATTTTCACTGTGAACAATGAGGAAAGCTGTTGGCTGTGTGTCATTCCTACCTTTCCTGTCTCTACGTCATAAAGTGTAAATGCCACAAAAAAGATGAAAACATGAATCCACTAGACTAAAAATATATGGCGAGATATAAACAGTAAGTACAATAATAAGAGGAAGTTTGTACGGATTGCTGGTTCTTTTATTATTTTATTTATTTATGTTAGATCAATCCTAACAAATAAAAGTACTAGTACTAATAAAATTTCATGTAGCTTTTATTTTTTTACACCTGTTTATGTAACTTTGTGATCGATCACCCACGAGAAGTACGAAACGCTTTACAGCAATAAGTCACACACCCTAACCCTAATATATATCATATTTTAAGGAGAAAATGTTTTCTGGTTTTCCCACTGGACCACCAGGAAGAGAAGGTTTTTCAGGCCCAGGTCATGGGAGAATGCTGATGGGAGCTGGTGTCATGCCAGAACCGGAGCTGGGGAAGTAGCCAATGTAACTGAGCTCAGCAGCCTCTATGCACATAGGCAAAATACCAAAGAGACATGGAGGAAGCTTAGAAGAGAAAACAAGACAGAGATCCAGTGTTTAATGCAGGGTAACGTGACAGTGAAGTGCAGCGTAAGATAGTTGTAATATAGAAAGCAGAAGCCTGTACCGTAAGGAGTTTTAACATTATTGCAAGACTTACAGGGAAGATAGAGCGAAAGAGATTGTATAGAACGAATGTAAATGTGTGTGTGTACATGTAAAGTCACTGTGCTTACTCTGGGAATGGATTAGGCAGTCCTATCAGTCTGAGCAATCTGAGAAGAAGGTGTGAGCTGTATGTGGAACTGACGTAACTACAGCAGCCAGGTCCAGAGGCAGCCGAGCTGCTCACGCTGTGCCGGCCGACCATCAGAGAGACGAATAAAAAGATCTTGAAACTTCCCAAAGGCAAAGTTGAGGCTGATCCAAGAGAGGGACATCTTAAATCAAAACACGACTGAGCTGAAACAGCTGAACTTTGTAAAGATCCACGAACAGACACATGAGGCAGAAAACTTTATTTTTCATTTGTTTTACATCATTTCACACATCTGTGAGCTGATACAGTCCCCGTCACGTGTTGTATCATTGCAGACTGTGATTTCATGGTGTGTCCTGACCTTGGTAGATAAATATATAACATATATATAATGCTTCACAAACTGTTATTTTCTTTATCATGCTGTCTAATCTGTTGAATCTTTCCAAGTTTACAAAAAACACAGTTTCCTAGTCAGAGGTCATGTGTAATATGTAACTCACAAACTCCCACCGGATAAAATCCCAGGACAAATGCCTCTTTTCATGGAGCCGGAAAGTGAAACTCCCCAGTTTGAGCATTCATATCTGGGTGCCCTTTTCCTTTCCCTGTGTGACTGAATCATTATCAGTCGTATCCTATGGTGACATATTTCCCACATCTAACACCCCCTTGCGATCCCTGGTAGACTGTGAAAAAGCCCTCTTTTGTTCTTTGCTGATTTTGCTCATGGATTGCATCATGAAATCCCAGGACTGTGTGGTCATCACGCAGCGGAGCTCAACCACAATACCGGCAAAGATTAACTCAGGGCAGAACGGAGGGAGGGGTGAGAGGCCAAGGAGGGAGGAAGTGGAGGAAGGAAGCTGTCGTAAGCAAACAAGATGCCTCATTTATGCCCTGAGCTTCGTTTTCAGATTTTGTTTCGTGACACAATTACAGGTGCCAGATTTTGAAGAAAACAAAAAAATCCACATCACAGGGTTTTGGTTTCCTTCTCATCATTCCCTCTTCAGTGTTGCCGTGTGTGGGCTCAAGGAGAGCTGTTGATGTGTAAGGGAATAAACTGGGCCAAAATGAGGTATAACCACAAATGCAAGGTGGCTTCCGCCGCCACTACACTGTATAGTCTGGTGGCATACAAACCCCCGCTGTGCCTCCAAGAAGTTACGCTGTACCTATTAGGTGTTTTACCCTGTCGTTTTCCTTCTGTATCTGTCAGGATCTTGTTTAGAAACAAAATTATACAGAAGTGCATATCTAAGTCTGGGATTTTACATGTGCGTTAGTCATAATCATGAAATTAGTTGACTAACACTCGTGTTTACAGGTCCAAAAATTATATATACATGCTGGGTTTAGCGGGAGGAAATGTCTTTGAGATACATAAAATAAAAGTTTGAGGAGATTAGAGAGTAGCTGTACACAGCGTGTGTCCTTAGATACTAATTAACTGGTTTAAAGCAGTGGTGGAATAAAGAATGGACAGTGTGACGTCGCCAACAGGTTTCTGGAGAATGTTTTGAAGCTGGCTGTGCTTCTTCCACCTCCCGGTTAATCTAAAAATCTGGATCATCTGCAGACCTGAGGCGGGAAGAATGGCGCCAACTGTCAAAGCGGCCACACTGTTAATTATACATAACTTTAAGCCTTAATATAATTTGAACAGGTGAATTCTATTTAAACTCACCCTCAGTCATGAACGGGGAAATTATTTATAGAGACTAAAACAGGCTGTAGACATGTTTATTTCTACTGCGAAGTTGGACATTTTAACATGGGGACTTAAAAACAACACCTGGAATAGTCAAACTTCTTTGGAAGACAGAATCTCCTAACTGACAGGCATCAAAGCTGTTGTTTGTTGTTGTAACGTACACGCATTTTTCTCCTGTACAGTATCAGATCACCTTTCTCACGCTAACCTAACAAGTTGGCAGCACGCCATCACAATCTCTGTGAACAAGAAGGACGAAACAGAACGAGTCAGTCTCCATAAGTCCCCATGTTCAAATGTCCAACTTCACAGCAGAAATAAACATGTTTACAGCCTGGTACAAAAAACACTTTTGGTCTCTGTAGCTAATTCCCCCCGTTCATGACAACTGTACTGAGTCTGTTTTTCTATTTAACTTATAATTAAATTATATTAAAGTTATTTTTAATGAACACACTTTCAATAATAACAATTACTCTTCTAACATAAAATGTAGACGTTTTAAAATAATTTTGTTGCCACGCTGACGTGTAATCAGGTGAATGATGTCTCATTAACAGATTGTATTTATAGTATTTAAAGTATTTATCCAGATTTATCCGCGGTGTGTTTGTTTTGTGAGGGACAAAGGGATCAGTACCATCATTTCGCGTGCTCTCGTGAAACGCGGAAGATAATCTGATATCTAATTTGTTTATAAGCGTCTCTGATTATTTTGCTGATGGATGTTATCTGATGATGAGTCATCCTCTTGAGTCATCCCCAACAGACAAAAGTGCTGTTGTACAGAGATATTATTTTACTTTAGCACAATCAGACAAACTTTTCTGTTTTTGCAATTAAGCATGCCTGGTTTATATTGTAGAGTGTTGGGGTTATATAATGCCCAAATTATCCTAATCTGGACCCAGATGGACGCCATTTACTCAGAAAAACGGTTAAATTAAACATACAGGCAGACAAAGCGGAGGACTAACTCCTACCTGCTCCTTACATGCCATGGACAGACACCACCCTGATTTATTTGACTCATCCTAAAGGAATGTCAAGCAGACAGACTTCTGAAAAGTGTGTAAACCAGAGCCACATCCCAGGTCCAAGAAAGAACATGTTGTAATATTTTATGGTTTTTATGACATACTCTCAATTTTGCTGAGTGTAACAAAGATAAATTGCAATAATCCAGAATTTTCCTTCAACAGACACGGGTGAATATGGTGAATTAACTGCACATTGACATTTCTTTTCTTTTTTTTTTGGCCTTTTGGGAGCAATACAACAAACTGTGACATATCACCATATAAAGTTAGTATGGTGAACGTGTTAGCAGGCAGCTTCTGTTTTATACATCCTGCAGACACGGAGCGACATTAGCATTCATTAGAGGGAAAAGTTTCTCTCTTTAACAGCTATGAAATGTTCACCAGCTATCTGACCTCTATGACCTGAGGCCTGTAACATGAAGGGAGATTACAGAGTTGGCCATCTTCATCTCAAGCGTTTTAGGTTTTAATTTTTAGTGTTTCCTGTTTTATTTTGTAATTATTTTCCTCTCTCCCCATGTGTTTGTAATTTCCTGTTAGTTCTGATTGTCTCCCCTGCCCTGATTAGTTTCACCTATGTCTTATTATTCTGCCCAAGTATTTAGTCTGTGCTGTGCCTTTGTTTCAGTGTCAGTTTCAAGTTGTTTCAAGCGCTCGGCAACATTCTAGCGTTTAGTCCAAGTGCTTTTTGAATCTTTTCTTTGTTTTTTTCTGACCTTATCTTGGACTTTTGATGTCTGCCTTCCTCACCACCCTGTAAGTCTTTTCTGTTTTGTCTTATTAAATCATTTTGGACTGCTCAAGCTGTCGAGCCCCTTAAGTTCTTTGCTACATGATAAATCCCCTGAGATGGTTAGTTTTCGTGCCTCAACCCTGTAAATGCAACATTTTGGTCTCTTTTGGGCTTTATTCATATCTGACCTGATGCGTTACGTTTATTTTACTTATGCACATACCGGCAAAAAACTTCTATAAATACTGCAACAAATACTCTGATGTATCCTCCAAATAGTGTAAAGACAGATCCATTATGTTCTTTTCAAAACTGGTTAACCAGAAGTTATGTTTGCACCAATTACCATGGTTGTTGGTTGTTATGCTGGCCAAGGTAGTGTACGGTAGGTCTCATCAGAGCTTTGCCGCTAAAAACAGCTGTTTGCAGCTGCAGGAAACAAGGCTGACTAGTCAAAAGTAAAATCTGGGGGGTGGAAGACCGTCCTGTCCGAATCAGCAAATGCCTCAAAACAACACAAGCTTATGTTTAAGTGACAAAGCCCTCTAAGGTTATTGTTCCATAACCTTAACCATGTGTTTATTCTTGTAACCATGACAACATAGGTCCGCTAACCTTACCGAAGTAGTAATTTTAAACCAAACCACAATGTTTCCCTAAACCTTACCAAGGTGTTTTTTGTGCCAAAACCTAAACTTTAATGAGAGAATGATGAGAAAATGCTTCTATTTGCGAGCAGTTACAAACTATGGATTTTCTCTCGTGTAATCTGAGATGTTGGAAACGAGCAAATAATAAATAAACCAAAAAAATTAAAAAATAAGGTGAAAGATGCTAAAACGTTTCGTAGAGCTGATGAGAACTGCCGAGTAATGTTGTGGGGTTTGTCATTTAATCCATTGTTCTTATAAAAATTGATTCGAGCGGCTTTAAGATGCCACAAAATCTGCTCAAATGATAACCATCATTGTAGATAAACAGTCACCGTGACAAAGGGGAAATATGCCGTGTGAAGGATTGCAGTAGATTTTGCTCCCTTTGACCTTTTAGAGCTTTTCCTCAGTTTCACATCTACTCTTGGTCTTTTAGCAGAAGTTGGAGCTTTGCTCTTTTTTTGAGGGAGGTAGAAAGCATTGTTTTCAGATTTCCCCACGATGCAGGGGATTCAGATTTTACACTCCAGTCCTAGGTCCCACTTCTCTAATCTTAAGGGCATCGATTCCTACATTTCATGTAAATGTAGTGTTTGTCGTCCGATTCCTCCTACACTCGTCTGGGCTTGTTGATTTATGAGGTTTACAAGGTTTCACCTTGTGGCGCAACAAAACAAGAGACTGATGCCGTGGCTAAAATTAGTCAAACTTTACACATTTCTTTCTTCCTCATCACGCCTGGAAACTCAAAAAAAAAAAAAAAGTTTCAGCAACTGCTTCTTAAAACAAAATCTTTCAGGCCAGTATTTACTCTCCGACACTTAAAATCTATCACATGAGGAACAGTTCGTTCAACAAAAGCACACACATGTGACCAAAGCTACAATTTTAAAATCTACACGGAGAAAAGAGAAAAAACCCGCCGGAATATAGGAAGTACATCAAGACAACGTGACTTGAAATCAGGTGATGTACATCGTCTGACATGACAGAGGAAATATTGATAGATGTTTCCCCTCTTTTGTGTTTATTAAATGTAGTAATTGCATTTATATTACATAATCTTAACCGGATCTTGGCCCACCTGCTTGAAGTTTCCATTTTAAGGAAGTTCTGTTATGATTCAGTGGCTTTTTAAAAGAATTAAACTATAACAGAGGAGTGTATATCCGTGATCTCCTACTCTACATTCTTAATATAACTAGATAAGTAACAATAGTAAAGCATTAACAATAGGGGGGTGAGAGCTCTTCCGTTTTTTTTTCCACATGATTCGTCATGAAGCAATTAATGTTGTCATCTCATGGTGACACGTATGAGGAAGGAAGTCTGTGTGACATATCATTTTTCATTGTTTGTACCCACATATGAACCTACTGCATGACGGCTGCTGTATTGCAGCAGGTAATATTAGGTATGTTTGTGTGTAGAGGGACTCTTCATGGTTGAATCATGTTGACTTGCGTAGCTGTTTTCAACTTTAGTTATTTATATATAATTTGCTGACGTAACGCTGTAATTCCCCTTTTGTGATTGATAAAACGTCTTTGAATATCTAAATAAGAGTTGTTTTAAAGTTGTTTGTGTGATTTCAAAGCAAACAAAGTGGTGGAACGTTTGCTACGTGCATTTAGTGAAGTGCTATACTTAAGTGCACCTCTAAGGCACTTACAGATAATGATTTCTCCTAAAAAAAACATGACCTTATAAAACGCCACATTGTTTTTGTTCTCCGCATTTACATTCTTCTACTTAAACAAGTTTAACTTGTAATATATAAGCAGCATTTATACTTTCTAAAAGTTTTTTCTTTAAAAAAGTTTCCCCATTTAAATGCTAAATTGAAAATATTGTGGCTTTTAACACTTCCTCTTGGTAAGACGAGAACAACAAGAGTAAAAGCAAACTGGGGCTGATTGTAAAATGCCTGGAAGAAACTATTAGAGGTAATGTGATTGTCTGATACGCGCCAAAGACATTAAGCGTAATGGTTAACGAACTCTTAAATATAATAAAACCATCCATCTGCAAAAGAGCTGCTAACCTAATGCTAATCCGCCCCACATTTCCCACCAGAAGAGCCTTTTGTTTCTTTATATCTTATTTTGCCCTCTTGTCTCGGGCAAAACTTGTTTCTAGACACAGACAAGAACATTTCTGTTACCCTGTGAAAGTCAAAATGACAAGGCTGGCAAACAATCCCCGCAGGACTACAAAGGCGCAGGGGAACAAAGGAGCGAGTGTTGTAAAGCTGCACGGAGAATGTGCTACGAAAGCAGCAGCCTAACCTGTTGGCGGTGATGTCATGCTGCCTGCTCTCTCTAACTCCTAATCTTAAAGTGTCCCACATTTCCACGGCTTGTTTGAACATCGATAAGGGCCTCTCAGAAAGGGATTTTTTTTTTTTTTTTTTTTTTTTTTACCTCGTTACAAAGTCAATCCTATTTTTAAACTCTTTTGGTGAATCACTTTAACGGTCATTAAAATGTATCAGTCTGTGAGAAATCGAGTCAGCTGTGGGTGTGTTCATGGGTACTTTACAGTCGTCGGGGTCGGTGTTTTGGATTTGTATGTATTGTATATTGTATATTACTGAATTGTAATAACTCGGAAGCCTTAACTTGAACACTTTGTTTTACGACCAAACAAAGGAATCATTCCCATCAGTCCTAGATAAACTGTACTTTGAGTTAAAGTGCTAACACCATAAGATGGTGAATATGGTCAGCAATGGTTGAGTCACTCCTTATTCTCTCCCTAGAAAACATAACGTACACACTCTAGTTACTCAATGTTGACCAGTATATTGAGATTTCAAACTGTTTGCGTGTAGTGTTGCACAACGGTCGTTTTCTCAACTCTAAAAGGCTGAGCACTGCACTGTGGGGTTGTTATGTTATAAATAGCCAAAAAAATGGCACTAAATAGGCTTACAGGCTGTTTGAGAGTAGTCCTGAAGATGTGCCACCATCTGAACAACGCTCGCTTCGCCCTTCCCTTCCAAGTACGTAGGGGAAACTACATTAAACTTGAAAGCCTGTCTAGAGCCAGTTTGGTTTGTCTAATCTGGGAAAGTGTCAACCTCTGTGGCTGGGAAGTGAAGCCAATGTGGAAGTGCCAAAAACTGCAGTTCCTGGGGTGTCGTTTAGCTCATTTGGTAGAGCAGCCGCTTCATGTACAAAGGCTCAGTCTTTGCCCGCGGTGGTCCAAGGTTTGAATCCGACCTGTGGCTCTTTCCTGCATGTCATTCCTCTGTCTCTCTCTCTCCCCACATTCCTGTCACTCTATGAAAAATAAAGCTTGAAAAGGCCAAAAGTTCCTCAAACGGCCACTTGAGGCTGGCTACACAATGAGTCAATCTCCATAAGTTTAAAGGTCCAACTTCACAGCAGACATAAACATGTTTACAGCCTGGTACAAAAAACAGTTTTGGTCTCTGTAGCCTATTTCACTGTTCATGACAACTGTACTGAGGGTGAATTTGTATACAACTCACCTGTTCAAACCGTATTAAGTTAATTAGAATTAGGTATGTAGAATTAACAGCATGGCCACTTTAATTGACAGGCGGATGTTATTACAGGTGGCTTGTTTGAGCACCCAGGTGTCATTCAGCCTGCTTCTGTTTCACCCGCGTTCCACCTCTAGGGCTATTTTTAGATTAGCCGGGAGGCGGCACAGGCAGGACTGCCAAGTTGGCAACGGCCAGAGCCACCACACTCTGAGCATCACAAAGGCTCCTCAGAAACCTGCAGGTGACGTCACAGAGACTACATCCATGTTTTATATTGTCTATGGTTCTGGGCTACTGTAGAGACATGGCAGACTGTGTGTAAGAGGACACTCTCCCTCTGTATCTTATTTTTAGACGTTCATACACTAATGAGCACATTTGAATGTCTGCCATATTGTGCCATTAGATCCTTATAAATGCAACACAATGAACCTTTTATGTTTGCCGGATTGATTACTCTTGTTCGGCTGAGCAAATGAATCTCAATCACGTTGGTTAATATTGGCTCATATACAGGGAATTGCTGTGGTCCATTTGCAGCAGGTGATATAGTAGCATCTTAATTAGTGTATAGTTGAAGCACAACAGTGCTAAGGTCAGGCGTACAGGCAGCAAAGTACACATAATGAGTCTATGAATAGTGTTCACACTCATTGCATGAGAGGAACCAAAATGCCTCCAAGGAGTTTGATCTGTGGGCGTTTTTTAAGGTTGAAGTACAGTATGTTTGTGGATGAGTTGAGGGGAAGCAGCATGACTAGATTGCACCAAATATGTGGCTTCCTGTTTTTGCACCTGTTGCTCCTGCTTGTTTCAGGCATCACGTCAGTAAAACTGTACAGTGTTGTGTGTGTGTGTACTGTATGTGTTCAGTCACCACGCTTTTTTGCGTTGGCGGGGATTTTAACAGTACTCGTGAGGTTTCTCGGGCATCTGTGGAATGTCTTTGTGGTTTGAGTCAAGCATTTTTCTTGAAATTGATGGATGACTACGTGTTACCAGGCCCCGTAATGTGATCTGTGAAATTAGTTGTGGGTTTGATTGGCAGCACATGTCATGCAGCCTTTCATGTTTTTTCACATATTTGGAGGAAAATGGCACCACCGTGTGGTCATGTGGCCGCTCACAGTGCAAATAAAAAGTCCAGTAAATTGACTCAAAGGCTATCAAATAATAACATTTTTATTACTGTCATTTCACTTCCCTTCATCAAATCAAACCGCCGTTATATGCGTTTTTATTTCATAAATTAAACAGTAACATACCAGTGAAAACAAACATTCATGCCCCCAGTCACAGATTACATTCATTTAAATGCAGTTAGCAAACACCACACACAATTTTAAAGTAGAGACTGGATTTGGTTTTTTTTTGTCAAACGTCAAAAGAACGTGAAGATGTGACCTTTTTGTCTAAAGATTTGTCTGTAAAACCTGTAGATAAAACCTTCCTCATGCTGCCTGATGGAGCTTTCTTTAAAAAAAAAAAAACATTTTAGTGTTTCACGTTGGCCACAAAAATTGTACTAGAAAGTTTACTACCCTGCAAAAAATAAGATTCAGTAACGTACAAATCACAAAATCGCTGTGATTCTGAGTCCAACCCCATATTATCTCTCATGTATACTAACAAATCCTGGAGATCTGCACAGCTAATGCAGCTCATACAGACCCCAGAAGGTGCCCTCTATTTGAAAATCACCTTCGATTTGTATTCTAAAACTATCTCCATCTCTGAAGCTGACAACTTTAGCCACCCACACTGAGCCCACTGTTGTATTTGGGAAGGATGCATCCACCAGTATCCTCATACTAATGCCATGACTGGCATCTCTTTTAAAAGTCACAGATTTGGTCTGATTTTTTTTCTCACGGTTGTTGCTGAATTCGACCTGGGCGTAGAAGAAGTAGAGGCCATCCTTGTTGCAGCGGACAGAGTTGTTTTCTAGGCGGAGGGCGCACGAATGACATCTGTCTAAGCCTTGCCAGGAGGAAGTTTCCGAAGCTGTGGAAGATTTGGAAAACTTTTTAATTCAGCTGTAAAAACATCTTCATTCCACCCATGAAACTTTTAGGTGGTGACATATGAGAGCCCTTTGAAACACTCACGGACACCAAACAAACAAAGTTGATCTTTCTCAATTAATGGCTAATTTCCCTCAGTTTGGCAGACTAAGCGTCCCCTGACAAACTGATAATGTCTGTTGCTGTGGGCTGTAATTACACCTTAACTCGATGCAGCCCACATTACAGCTCTGCTTCGGGTTTGTTGAGGTTTTAGGAACCCACTTCACAGAGGAAAAAGGCAATGTGGTGGGAGGAACACAACGTATGAGACTGGAAACATGACAAGACTGTACTGTCGCTCTCTCAGTCAGTGGTTTAGTCTGACTGTGCGTTTGGATGCAGAGGAGTTATGTGTGAATCTCTTGAGAAAGATATACTGTACAGATTAACGTCGTGCAAACATAGATAAGAAAGTAATATAACTTTCTATACGTATAAACAAGTTTTTAAGGCCCCTAAAACTTCATGGCTATGTGAGCTAAACTGGAAGGAAAACATCTTTAGTTGTTATTTAACATTCAAAAACTCAAACTAAGCCCACAAATGTACTTTGGTTCACATTTGTGACATGAACTTTTCCCACTGACACTAAACCAGTGAGTAAAAGAAGGAAGCTGATTTTTAAAATACATATTCAAGGCTTTTAAGTGTCATTATGAAATCTGCTTACTTAAAAAAATAATCAGTTATTCTAATCTGCAGTAATTTTGTTGTTATTTACTTGAGACTCAACCACTTCCTCTCAATATGCTCTTTCACTTAAAGACTTCCTACGTTTCTCATAATGACTGGTGGCTACTCTCAGAATGCACGACTGCACATGTTGCATGCATCATCCGTAGGTGTCGAGTGAACTCGTAGTTTTCATGCAATAGAAACGTAATGATAGCAAGACAGATCAGTAAAAGAAAAAAGTGAGAGTCGGGCCTCTTGCTCAAAACATAGCTTCTATTTTGGTACGAAACTTCTTTGTGAAAGAAAAGTGGCATCTCTGTCTCTCTGTGTTCATTTGAAGTCAGCGAGAAAGAACTTACTCCTGACATTGAGTATTAATCTTTTAGCAAGTTGAAATAAACATTTCATCATGTATGCTTGACTGTTTCGTCATAGAGAGAAACAAAGAACTGTTCTTAGATGTAGAGGATTTAAAAAGACAGAAGTAAAGTAGTAACTTTGACACACACACACACACACACACTCTCGAACAGCTGTGTAAAACTCTAAAAATATATGTTGCCGGAACACACACCAGATTACCACACAAGATAAATATTATGTAAAACAGGAAGAGTACTTACACCAGCTAAGCTGGATGTATGAGAACGTAGATCCTGAAAAGCAACAGAATTTAGAGGTTAGTGGGAATTTTATTTATATATGGTACGTTTTAGATTTAAATCTAAATATATAAACAACTTACCTGTTGACTTTGAGGGAGTCAAAGCCGGGTTGACTGCAAGACAAAAGTTAAGAGTTAAATTCAGCTTCATTCATGTAAATGTGGCATGTTTTTATGTGTTTTAATGCTCATATGTCCTTCATTTGTACAACAACATGAGGTGCATATGATGCATCATTTGAAGTACAGACAGTAAAATTTCATCAACATACTTGCTGGACTGACTTGCTGGACTGGATCTGGCTTCAGTGTCGAGACTTCATGCTTAAAAAGATAAAAAAACAACAACAAAAAAAAACAAACCATCATCATCTGCTTTATGGTATTGAGTTTTGGCAGTATGCAATGAAAACTCTGTGTCCAGAATATTAACTTTTAATGAACTACAGTACACATTCAGATAATTCACTGAGTTTTGGGAAAGTTTTATGAAACATGTGCAACCAATAAAGGAATCGGGAAATTATGAAAAATTATCAACGCCAGAGTCCTGGATCAGGTTTAAAATGGGGATCTACTCTTATTTCACTCAGCACAGCAGATGGCCACAATGACCTTTACAATATAATGTAATCCTGCAGTAAATACTTCTTTGTGTCACAGAGGTGTTGATTCAGTTCTGTGGTGCTGTGATGTTTGTATCGTGTCCACCTGTTTAGATGAGTAAACAGGTGTCGTGATGTCGCTGCCACCTAGAGGCACTCACTAGAAATCTGGACTTGACAAATGGCAACAAATTTAATATCATTTTATAACTTTCTCAAGTAGAACTCTACGAACTATTCAGTCATTGTGCGTTTTTCTTTTCTTGTGGCAGATTTACTGACCTGAGGTGACTTTGGCTTGATTGAAGTGAGAAATGCAGCCATAACCACCATGGCCACAGTGAGGAGACCACACCACACCTGCAGCAGCAGGTACTTATGAGAGCACCTTGACTGACCCTCCATTCTGTCAAAAACACACACAGACATGTTCATTTTTTCCATATATTTCAGGACAGTGTATTATATTGCTGACCCTTTTTTTTTTTTTTATATAACCAAGCCCTTATTTCTGTAGTTTGAGGCATCATTGTCAACATTTTCCCAACTTTTATTACTGAAATCTTATGCAACTTTACAACAATCCATCAGGCATAAGTAAACTTTTGAGGTACTTTTCTTTAACTTAAGTATTTCCATTTTATGTTTTATGTTTAGTCTTCTTCTCTGTTACATTTCAGAATGAATGAACGCACCTGACAGCTTGCTACTTTTCAGATTTTACATGATTTTAGATCAAGCTAGCAGTTTCCATTGTTTTTGGACTGTGACCTCTCACAGGGACCTTTTGGACCAAAACTGACTATATCTAAAGTAGTTTAAACCTACCTGGGCATAGCAGGCATACTGCATGTACCCTCTGCTCACCCTCATGCTGCTTCTTCTCTGGGATTTTACCTTGCTGGGTTTTTACCTTACTGTACACTGGCATATCAAAGGGTAGTATGTCAGCGTACAGCTTGTGGTTTGGCTATTTGTAATGACCTAGACTGAAACTTTAACAGCGATTGCTGTAATAACACCATGGCGCCAAATTGTGTCTCAGGTGTAAAAGAATTTCACAATGGTGTCCCGAGTCATCTGTTTTAAGTACATACTGTTCCAAGCACATTTCTATTCTGCTCTCCACATTAGTGATTCAGCATGAGTCAAGTCAAGGTTAGTTATATTTCTGTCTCTGGAGTTTGCACATGAAAATGATCATTTAAAGACCGTATCCTTAATCGCAATGCTTTGCAGCAACTTCCTTGTTACCTGTGGATCCATTAAGTATCTCATCCTCTGGTAAAGGATTAGCAATAAAAGGTTGATTACTCAAAATGCCAGTCATCCACTAAATCTAATCTTGAGCGCCGATGACAAATTGAATACACATACTAATCTTTATAGTTTGGAACTGGAAACCGTTTTCTCTCAACAGAAATAGTCCACACACCACTGACAATAACACAAAGATGATAAGAAGATTCATAGCAACTTTGTGACATATTTAAGAGGAAATCAATAAACCTTCACTCACCCAGTGTGTGTTGCAATTTCAGTGTCCAAATTCTGCTCGAAATGCTGCTTCTCTCTGAGAGACATGACAGATTGACAGGGTTTTCCCTTTTACATGGGCTTGTAGTGAAGATGAGATGGAGTTTTTTTTCTTTCCTCTGAACAGAGAGTTGTGGTTTGACAAAGAGGAGGAGGGAGGCGATGGTGTAGGTGGCTCTACTTGTGGATAACAAAGGGTATTGCATGTGGGGCGAAACTGATAAACACGACATATAAGTGAAGGTGTGACGCTTCTCTTGGATTAATGAAGAAGTTTCATATCGTCTAACTTTGATGTGGAAGGTTGTTCTCAATCCCCCCTAAAAGGAGAGTAAAATCAAATTTAAAAAGAAAGATGTGAAGGCACGCTGTATTTTAGTGACACGAGGGAAAGAAAATAGGTCCCCTCACTGACACATTATTGTTTGTTGTGGGTGGCTTGTGATTTCCTACGTTTATAGGTCACTGTCAGCATTTTAACACCCAACAAATATGACAGGGGCTTTTTCTTCACACCATATATTCGTTTTCAAATGACCTGTGTGTGTGATGAGGAAATGCACAGCGTGTGTGCCGCTTTTGCACTGTGCAGCACGTTTTTGACACCGCAAGCCTCATTCTGTCTCTGTAAAAGTCTGTTTTCTGAATGAAATACTCACTATGTGCAGTAAGTATAGTATATTGTTTACACGTGTAGTGTTAAGAGAGTTCCAATAACAGCTAAACAGGAGTTAACGTTTGAGTATGAAGGTTTAAAAGAGTAATTTCCAGCTTCATTAAGTCCTTGAACACACCCCAAATCTCTAAGTAGCAGTTATCATGAAAGGGTATTTACCAACCCTGTCCGTTAAAAAGTGTGTGAAGCACATGTTAAAATAAGTGAACAGCACCTTCAGCAACAGACTGCACAGGTCCTTCATTCCACCAGCATGACTTGATAACATCTTCTATAAATGTTTTCATTTATGAGTCATTTCTTTTCCACCTTGTGTTTACAAGCTGCCGTGACAAGTAAATCTCCCCCATATGGGATCTGCCATAGCTTATGAGATGATAAAGATTTCTGTTGTAGATTTCTTTATTTTGTTTATGTTTATCACATCATAATTTAAAAAGCGGTTACTGTTATGGAATTTTCTATCCTTAGGTTACACGAGGTCACGTGTGGGCCTTGAGGTCCTCAGCAGTATTAGTTGTTTGGCTTTGGTTGAGAACAGTAAGTGCCAGTCTATCTCAACACTGTGGTGGCCAGGGTCCAATGAACTGAATGGTGCCTTCCTACTAGACATAATAGATAGCTTAATTAAAAACATTCTCTGTGACTAACTCTGGGCGTGTAGTATTTTTGGTGTTATCTTTGGGTTTAAAGTTGATCCACCAGGATGAGTTCGGCAGAATGTGAGACTGACTCAGGCACTTCTGATGAACTTTGAGGGTTTCTCTAATTCTCCTTGGCCAAGCGTCAATAAATATTACAGCATAAGACATCAGAGGCTCCTGAACACTTTCTTCCCTCCTGACCTCACCTTTGACCTTTGACTTCAGCAATTTCTCCACACACAGGTTTTATAGTTTAAAATCTCCTTATTTTGAAGCTTAGATTGGTACTACAGAACACTTTGATATACATAATCATTGCTTATGTTGGGGAGTAATACACCAGTTACAAGTTATAAAAGTGAAGCGATGTATTACATTTTTGTTTAGACTTCTGCTGTAGCAGTCTTTTAAGGATACTAGGGTGGTGTTTAGCTCAGTTGGTAGAGCAGCCGCCCCATGTGCGAAGGCTCAGTCCTTGCTGCGGAAGCCCAGGGTTCGAATAAGACCTGTGGCTCTTTCCTGCATGTCATTCCCCATCTCTCTCCCCAACATTTCCTGTCACTCTTCAGCTGTCTCTATCAAAAAAAAGCTTGAAAAGGCAAAAAAAAAAAAGAGGATCGGTTTACCAATGTGTCAAGTCATAAAACAACAGTCAGATGCCCATATTAACTTTTTTGCTTGCTGTAATCATTCCTCATGTTCATACTGGCCATTGAAAGATCCATTCTTAATGGGTTAGATAAATCAAGCTGGTATCATCCCTGGAAAAGTTTCCTTGTTGAGCTGCAGTGCAGGGATGCAAACGCAAAGAGGGAATGTCGTTCTTAAACTACTACTACTCATAATCAACTTTAACAGATAAGCTTTGGGATGTTTGTTTTTTTTGTTTTAAAGCAGATTTAATCTCCTATCATAACACTGACAGCTCATTGGAAAGGGATGTTTTAGTCAACCTTAACACCACATCCTTTATATGACCTTAACTAAAACTTAAACATACAACATATAATCAGATTTCACTGTTTACTTTTACCCACGTCTGGAAAGTTGTTCAGTGAATGTTGTTTTGAGTGTGTAATGGATTGATGACAAGAAAAGCAAAGTTACAAAATTTCACATGAGAAGGAGAAATCTGGAACACTGTACCGAAAGTCTGGTTTTGAAAAATGCGGTCTGAAAGCGAGTGTGAGGGTCAATTTCCATTTCACTTCACTGAGTTTGGTTTCATGCTCCATGGGACATCCCCAAAAAAAACCTATGTTCTCCTGGATTGTATAAATGTCACCGACGTTCTCCTACTTTATCTCTGTTAATCATGCACACACACACATACATACAAACAAACACACGCACCTACATATGCGACATGAAATACAGGTGGGCTGGATGTGGGCTGTTAGGTGCTGTCCCCACTCAAGACGAACAAAGGGAACACACCGTTGTTCACTGCTTTCTCCTGCGAGTCTTACCTGTAAAATGTTGGCTGAAAACTGAAAACTGAGTTCTTCTTACCAAATCCACATAATTTCCCACCAGGTTCAATTAGTCAGTGATTATGACTAAGCTCTGATAGTGTTAAGATTTGATATAGCACAGTAAATGTGGTCTGAAATAAAGAACTGTATGACCCACAGAAGGCACAGAAAACCAAGTTCTTCTTTAGGTTTAAGTCATTAGATATCTTTCCAAAGTTCAACTCCTCTCAATGAGAACATTGTGTCATTCTGCTGAGTCCCACAGCTCTCTATTTTCTTTTTTTAACAAGAACTCACAGTTCTGCTTTTTCGAGACATCGCTGGAGCTTAAAGCTCCCGCACAAGTGTCTCTCTACTGTCTGATATTAAAAAAGCAACAACACATAAGATAAGTTTAAAGTGAGTCAGCTGTGCCTTGGACACAACTACAGTTCACCTCATCCCCCCTCTCAAAAATATGTTTTGCTTATTGCTTCTTCACTTTGGCATTTGACACACAGGAAATTGTGTTAAAGGTCTGTATATATTAGCATGATTAATGAGATCACAACATGTTAGGAAACTAATCGGATACCAGAATGCAACAAGTGTGATGGGGAAATTTGAAGCCTCCTGCGCACGTATGCAACATTGACATTTTAGTTACGTAGGAGGCTTTTAAGACAACAAACATTTCCGTATTCATAGATTCCGGATTTTCAACGAGGGAGAGAGTAGCTACAATTTGTTAGATTGACCAGATAAACCATCACAAATTTTTTTTAGCTTGTGACATTAAAGCAGTTGCTGTCTCAACTTCCGGTATAACCCCTGCAATGCAATAATGTCACTCTATATTATGTTGTGCCCGGCATAGAAGTGCTGTCTCAATTTTACTTCTTACTCGTTGTGCAACCGGGCAGAGCAATAATGCTAACATTTGACTGTGTAAATATAAACATATGTACATACAGCTACAGCAGCTTCCTCGGCTGCCATTTCACTATGTCGGTAGTTCCTCCCCTTCAGCCACATAGCCAACATGGGGACTATTAAAGGCTAGAAGTTTCCAACGTGTGCACACAGTACTGCAGTAAGTATAAGCATGGAAGTACACAAACTGTGCAGAAGTGCAAAAAACTGCAGTTCCTCAAACGGCCACTTGAGGCTGGCTACGGATCTTCATAAGCCCCCATGTTAAAATGCCCAACTTCACAGCAGAAATAAACATATTTACAGCCTGGTATAAAAAACAGTTTTGTACCTGTAACTAATTGTACTGAGGGTGATTTTTTATAGAATTCACCTGTTCAGATTATATTAAAGCTTATAGTTATGTATAATTAACAGTGCCAAAGTCAGACCTTTCCTAAAACTAATTCATGCTTTTATCACCTTCTGTCTGGTCTTCCCCAAAAAACACTACGCCACTTACAACTGGTCCAGAACTCTGCAGCCCGAGTACTGACAAAGACCAGACAGAGGGCACACATAACTCCCATTTTAAAATCCTTGCATTGGTTGCCTATTAGTTTTAGAATAGATTTTAAGATTCTCTTATTGGTTTTAAAATCAATGAATGGCCTGACACACTACAGAGATATGAACCAAGCAGGCCCCCCAGGTCCTCGACAGCTGGACTCCTTTTCGTGCCAAGAACCTCCACAAAGAAATATGGCGAATCTGCCTTTAGCCTGCCTGTGGATCTGAGGGACTGCACCTCTGTAGACTTAAAAAAAGAAAAGGAAAAAAAAGCTTAATACATTTTTATAGATACATTTTACAATTGTATGGTCTAACTCGACCTATTTCACTTTTGGGTTATCCATTTTGCTGGAACCAGCTAATTAGTATCTAAGGACACATGCTGTGCACAGCAACTCTCTAAACTGCTCCAACTTTTCTTTTATGTATCTCAAAGACATTTCCCCCTACTAAACCCAACGTGTATATAGAATTTTTGAACCTTTAAACACATGTTGTTGCACAGCTGTACTGAGTCTGACTCACCCATTCAACCGATGAACCTCTTCTTTGTCTTCTTCGTCTTTCTTCAGAAACCTAGAGGTGACATCACCCATATGCCACCCATCATTACCGTGACTAAAAATACAATCACACCTTGTTACTTTTTAGATGTCTATGAGCCGCATTTTGCCAAAGAGATCTCTAAATCCTGACGTGGTTTCACCTTTGTGTTTTGTCTTTGCCCGTAAACCTTCAGATTTATCTTGGGACTCTTATGGAGGAAACCAAGGGAACCAATTGTATATAAAGTAGTTGAAGATAAACCTTCAATGATCCTCAGAGGGGAGTTAACCAGTAGAATATTTTTCTTGCCATCACATTTAAGTTAATTATGCTGCCTTCATTCAAGCTTTGTGAACAGGTGTTTCTGTTCAGTGGCATCATGGGAATCCCCATGGGTTTTTGCTAGGTGGGTCCTCCCACAAAGGTGTCTCTCTATTGGGCCTTGTTTGGATGAGAAATAATCAAAACAAGAACCTGTCACGCCATGAATCACTGTGTTTTTAGTATGTGATTTAATGTTTGAAAAAATGTTGGCACTCATTCTTAGTGTATTGCAAAATGTTTCACTGTTCACAGAGGGAAAAAATGAATTAATCTTATGATCATCCAGGCTGTCCATGCCTCCAGCAACATCCTGTAAGAAATGGTGTAGATTTAAGAACCATCATTTCAATCAGCAAGCTCAGAACAAATGAAGTATTAATGGAAGAAAAATGTAATATTCACTCCTACCTCAGTGTTAATATTTAGGTGCAAAACTCTGTGAATGCAGATACAATTGTTACACTCAAAATAAATCAATGTTTTCCAAAAAACATAAAAGTAAATTTTCTAAATGACAAACCTTTCTCTTCAGGAGGTTGGACAGTTGCCAACTTGTTATGACAAGCTGCGTTTTTCAGAAATGTTGTCACCACCTCCGAGTCGACGTCACTCTGGCGAGCTACAGTGGAAAGCGATTGACACAACTGTGAAACATTTACAACAGTCATGTTGTTGGAATTAACCCCTCTGGTGGTAGTGAAATGGTTATTCACCATTCATCATCTTTGTGCGATATAAAGCCAAAAACCCAGTTACCCCATGATTAGAGGTCAAAGGCTCAACGTTGGATTTTGAGGCCCTCAGTGTAGTTATATAACGGCACTTGCCTTACAAAGCCAAAGCACAGTCACTACATATTTGATTAAAACTGAGCTTTTGTATTATTTTACCACAATGAGAAAGACAACCGCACAACTAACTGAGGCAGGAGAGCTAACGCTGTATCTGCTAGTTAACTGGTGAGAAAACTCTAACCATAACCTGTAATAACTTATCTATTTTAATGAACCATCATCTTGGAAATTCATTTTTAAATAATAAAAAATAAAAAAAACAGTAGTTTAGCTAAATCCAATTGTGATGCTCCTGGTAAAGATAATTAGCAGAGTTGCACTAACTGCCATCTCAGCTTTTGACTTCACATGATGTGTTGCAGCTAAACTAAATTTTAAAATGTTTTATTGATTGATATGATTTATAAATTTATTGTAGGTTGTATTTCATGTTTAGATGATGTTACTATTGCACTGGAAAGTTCTTAATCAATCTAAACAGACATAAAGTACAGATTATTACCCTTTAATTCTACTGCTTCTTACTGCTCTCTGCCTTTGTATAGGAAAGCAAAATACATATTATACAGGACAAGGTGCATGTGGTATTTTGTGAGTATGTTACTTTAGCTGCAGATGGTGATAGTTTGGGAGGCCTGAAATCTGTATAATTTGGGGTGAACTGATGGCTTACCATACAGCATGAGTCTGTCGAGGGAGTCGACTGTGTCTGTAGGCTTTAGGGGTGGCTCTATTTCTTGAAAAATGATGCACTCGGGGCAGTTGGCCCACTTGCCACTCCAGAGCAGGTTTCTCCGCTCTGCCTTTCCTGGACCAAAAACAACAGGACCCAAGCCATGAGTGACACAGGACGAGGTCAACATACTGCTGTAAAAATGCTACACGGCTAATCATTAACAGACGCGTCATTGTTTTAAGGCTGCTTCCTCCGAGTTGATCAGTAGGTTGGATTATCAGCTTTCAGACATAGTGCGAAAATGGCAGCACTGCGATCCGAAACCCATAGTTAAGTATGTCAAGCGGTTTTCAGTAGTATGTAGCATGAAAGCACAGCGTTAACTGGCATTTCTCACATTCTGGAAAATACACTAATTCACTTTCTGCCAGTTTACTTAGGGGGGGAAAAATTGGGTGTGACAGTAACAAAATCCACCTAATAGCACCTCTAAAGCTCAACAACACATTGTGTCTCGTTATTTTCATTCCTCATGGTACTTTCACTCTTTGTCCACTTTGGTATCCACCTGTTGAAATTCTTCAGAACACAATAGGCTCTATTGTATTCATCAGAATCACAATAAAAATGTACATTTTGGAGATAATCTTTAGCAAGCTGCAGCTGTTTGTGTTTAATCAGTGTGAAGAAGCTGATTTATGTCCATGTCCCTACGTGACAACACATAACTCTTGATGAAGAAAGACATGCTAAATCAAGTGATATCTAGGGGTAGCCTTCAGCTTCTACTGGTTTGGTCCCTTGATCAACGAACTACACATTGGGGGCAATACAGACTCTAATCAAGTGACAACCTCCAGCCCAAACTGTTCAGGCCTTGACCTTTGCTTGACTTCAGGTCTTTATGCAAATACCAACTCCTACCCTACAGTACCTTCCCCTACCTTTCATTCCCTACTTATTTACATAATGTTTGATGACAGCTGTTTATAAAAGTGATGTCTTCAACACTACAGAATAATTGGACTTCACACATTTAGAACTATACTGATTTGTTGTGCTTTTGAATGGCATTTATTCGAGAGCCCAAGTGTTGAAAGTTGAAAAGAGGTGAACTTACAGATGGTCTGACAGAAATACTCAAGGGTTTTTCCAACTCTGCTAAGAATACAGTCCTGAAAAAAATTATTGAATCCCTGTAATGTTTTTTGTGAATGGGATTTTATTCAGTGGCCAACGTGTCGAAAGTTGAAAAGAGGTGAACTTTAACAGAAATAGTCAACGTTTTTTCCCTGGACACATGACTGAATCCCTGTAATGTTTTGCCCTCAGGTTGTGTTATCTTCAAAATAACATAGAAACCCATACCTATTTAACACTTCTGTGTGCATGTGTTGAGCACAGATAATAGTATATAGCGAATGCAAACAGTACTTATAGCTACCTTCCAGCTCCATATCATCCCTCTCAGGACGTACATGATAGGTCCATGTCTGATTCACGCAGTTGTCTCCTCTAAAAAAATATTCAGAAAATAAAAACATATTTAGTATGAAGCAGTTTTATATTTAAATAATGATAATGATTTTAAAAAATGAGAGAAAGATAACTTTCAGTTTCAGTTTTGGTACATACATTCACACCTTTTTATACTTTCTGCATGTCACTTCCCTAATTCTATTTAGTCTATTTATAATCTGGGTTTTCTTGTTTCTGCATCTTGTTTTTAACATAAGGTAGAGCGTTTATATCAAAACTTTGTGTCAGTGGTGGAAAGTTCTCAAGTTTATGTACTTTACCAGTTACTTTTCCGATTTAATTTTTATTTTAAAAAAAACAAACAAAAAAAACATGTCTATGATTTTTTTCCACCAAATAGACATTCTCCCTCTAAATAACTCTGATGAGTTTTATTTAAAGGTCCAGTGTGTGGGATTTAGCAGCATCTAGTGGTGAATTTGTAGATTGCAACCAACTGAATACACCCTAGCTTCACCTTCCCCTTCTAAGCATGTGGCCGCAAAACTTACAAAACATACAAAAGGCTTTAACTAGAGCCTTTGTTTAGTTTGTGCATTCTAGACTACTGTAGACATATGTATGTATACTTTTTGTGTGTTTTTTTCAACACCAATCTCCATTGTGTGTCACTTTTGTGTGCAAACTATGGAGATTTGTGATTTGCCATTCAAAATAAGCCTCTCTTTTATACACTCAAGGACAGCAGTTAGCATACAGGACTCTCTGTGGAAAGACCAGTGATCCTTGCTGAAGTGAGGAGAAGGAGACGGGCCTAGATCTAAGCAACCAGTAGCAGAAAAGACGATACAAGTAATCCCCAGTAAGATGGAGAAGCTAACAGAGGGAGTATCGAGTGTGTAGCATCACTGAGACATGGTTGAATGAACTCACTTCGGACTCGCTGGTAACTCTGGACAGTATTCTACTTGTAACAGACAGCAAAGGAAACCTCCATGGACCACAGGCCAGAGTTCAAACCGGGTCACTGCAGGAAGGACTCATACCTGGGACTCTACCAGTTGGGCAACCAGGGCGCCCCTAATTATGAGTATTTTTCTTATCCACCTTGTACATTGTGAGCTGTTGTAACATGTGAATTTCCCCAGTGTGGGGTTAATAAAGTATCTTATCTCGGAGGAGAACCTGCTCCCTCTGTGCATATAAAGGACTCATCTGTTTGGCATTTCCACTACAGACACTACTGCAGACCCTACTCTCTGGGTTGTTGTCGGGGCTTCAGGCCTAACCTCTTAATTTTTCCAACAATTAGGCAAAAACAGATGAGAATCTTCTGCATTTTTTAACTGATGCATACATTCACTGCCAGATTTACAACTTAATGCTCGTGTTTTCCACTGCGCTGTGCCTTCACAGCTCACCTACACACAAAATACATGTCGTTTACTAGGCTGCAACAGGCTGCAGCGAGAAAGACAAAACGCCGGTGAAACAAACACAAGTGTTTTGGAAATTCTACATCAGACAGGACGAGACAGCTCTGTGGTTAGCAGTGTTTCTATAGCTGCACCTCCTTGTCCCGGTTCAGCTTGTGGTTCTATTGGTACCATCTAGAGGTTTTGATAATGGAAATGGAAAAAATGTGCAACAAACTAACCTGAACTGAACTAAATTACTTAGTGGAAACAGGGTTTTAAATCGTATACACTGGACCTTTAAGTTACTGTGTCAGGCCCTAACATTACTGATTTCACAAAGAACAAAGATTGTCCTCTCCTTGACTTGCCCTCATTAATCAAACTACAACCTCTTAGTCTTATATTGTGACCCTTAGGAGGGTCCCGACCCCCAGTTTGTGAAACATTGGACCATATGGATATATGTAATATGTCATAGGAACCAGTTTTCTACACATCTCATACTAGTTTTGGAGAATGTTGCTTTGACCTTATTATCGCCTGCATCATATCAAATATGCACACATTATGTGTGTTATAAAACCTTTAAATTTCCTTTTGACTTTACTTTCTTCTTGTTCAGACTTTCAGTTGTTGGAATTTAAAGTAGTGTGGGTGTATTTGCATGTGAGTATTTGCTGCCTCACATGCGAACATGTCCGGTCAGCAGCAGTGTGTCATTGTCCGTCTTCTCCAAGGTGAACCAAACGTTGTCCACTGCTTTGAAATTCTGGATGTCCGCCTCTCTGTGACTCACTGCTGCTTTAAAATACCATTTACCCAGATACTAAAACAGATAGAGACACAGATAAGTGTTAAAAGAGTGTGGGGAGGTGTCAGCAGTGCGGTAATGGAATTTGTTTTCAAGATATAAGCCTACAAGTTGTGAAAAAGACCACTTATGGAAAAAACAGAGGGGGTGGAAAGTAGGTCTTTGCGATCACATTTTATCTCTGTAATCTCTGTGTACTGCGGTAACTGTGAAATGCCAGTGCAGCACACAACTCATTTAACCCCGCTGGTTGAGTAATAACATACTATGTGTATTAAAATTAGAATGAGCTTAAATCTGCTTAAATCACAAATCAACTTCTTCTGGAAAGTTATCCAGTGACCGAAATAATCTATTAACAATAATCTAATCCTAATAGGTTATGGTGCGTGAGTACCATTTTACATTTTAATAAACAGAAAATCTGAATTTTGCTTCTCACCAGCTGATGGTCGACAGACTTGACAAGCAACTCCTCAGGAAATGAGCACGGGAAAATGGCATGATACAACAAGAAAGATAAAGAGATAAAATATGACAACATTTCCTTCAACATATCTGCAACCTGAGAGGTAAAACTGCAATCCACCTGATGAAAATGTCTGTTAATCCTCCGAGATAGAAAATACACTACAAGGCATGTCCAACAAGTCACTTTAAAGGGTGAGGGTGTTGGTAAATTATTAACATGCCTTTCGGCAGTACCACTGATTTTTTGGAAGCGCTGTGAGTGTCATGTTTTTTGACTTTTCAAGTGCTCTCAACACAATACAGCCATCACTGCTATGTGGGAAGCTAGAAAGCTAAAGCGTGTGCCCTCTGGCTGCGTGGTCTGTCAGCTACGTCGCCATCAGACCACAAAGTATGTCAGACTGTGCGTATGATGTGGTTGTTTGTAGCAAGGGGGGCCCCAGAGGGTACAGTGCTCTTTATTATCTTATCTTCAACACAACAGACTGACAGTTGTCACCTCCAGAAGTTCTCTTATGATGCAGCCATGGTTAGATGTGTATCAGAAGGGAACAAGCGGGAAACAGAGGGGGGGTCATCAGTCATCACAGACTTCGTCAGCTGGTGTGCAGGCAAGATGAAAGAGATGGTGATTGACTTTAGGAGGAACCACACCGGTGAACATCCAGGGATTGCATATTGAGATTGTGGAATAATACCTGGGTGTTCACCTCAACAAGAATAAACTGGACTGATTTGACAACAAAGACCAAAATCATCTCCACTGCTCAGAAGACTTAGGTCCTTTGGAAGGTGCAGGACTTTCTATGACACTGTGGTGGCATCTGCAATAATCTATGCAATCTATCTCTTCTGGGGAGGGGGAAGCACAGAAAAGGTCTCAACAAGGTCAGCTCTGTCCTGGACTGCCCCCTAGACTCTATAGAGTCACTTTTGGCTATTTTTTTTAGGTCATTTAGTTTCTGACTAGCACTTTGGTTAAGGGTATTTACCCAAATATGTCCACTGGAAAATGTGTGAAGCACATATTCTTTTCATTTCTTATTCTTATAAGAAATAAGAATTCTTTAAAATTCGTATTCGTATGAGAAATAAGAGTAAAATAAGAACATATTCTAAAAGATTGTGGGGGCTCCTTCAGCAACAGACTGATACTCCCACCATGTAAGAAGGGTCCTTCATTTCAGAAGCTGTCAGACTCTTTATGTATCACTGCTTCACTCACTTTGTACATGCATACCCTTATTTACATCTCACTTAAATTATTCTACACTGTGCAATTACTTTTTTTCTGTGTTAATTATATTTATTATAATATACCACAACTAAAAATGTCAGTTTCCCACTAACTAAGCACATCCTGTTTGAAGCCTCGCACTGGCCAGGTACTGTTGATGGATTGTTAGGTGTCGTCTTGGTCTCGTGCTGTCGAAATGTGATGCATGATGGAGAGGACTGTTCAAATATAAACTGTCACTGAACCAGAACATTTAGCGGTCGACTCATGGATCACACACTTTTGATTTTTCCCCGGTGAATCACCTTGTTATGCAATAAATACTATAACACTGAAGAGTTGGACATGTGCCTTCAAAAGTTTAGAGAAGTTCAAATTAAGTCTACCTGTAAAGGTTATAGTGCATTTCAAGTGCATTCTGAAATGTATACTTGCTTATTCTTATGACTGCTTATGAGTTCATCTTAGATTGTTTTTCTTATTCATGAGTTTTTTCTTATCCACCTTGTGTTTTGTGAGCAGCTGTAATGAGTGAATTTCCCCAGTGTGGGATGAATAATGTCAAACTCATCTTAAAGGGACATCTCAGTCCTTTAAAACTCCTCAGGTTAAACACCTTTTATAAGTAAAATGAATCACTCTTTCACACAGTGAGCATTACTCATGTTCTAAAATGTCTACATGAGGTCTTGTGAGTCATCGAAATCCTAGGAAGAGGTGGCCGTGGTTTCTTTTAAACCACTTCCACACCGCAACAGTTTGGAGAGTTTTGGTAGCTAAATATGGCGATGGATGCATCATGATGGCATCCGTCGCAGGTTCGATTCCAGTCGATACCTCTACCTCTTCACCTGTCACTTCTCGAAAAGGGCCAAAAAAAAATACCTCCAGTTCCTGTTTCGAAATACTTAATAAACTAAATAAATTTGTTTGAGTTCAATCTGTCCTGACTGAAGAAGTCCCACGCACTCTGTGTCAACATGCATGAATCATTAACTACTTGTCTGAAGTTCATCCTACACTAGTCCTGCTGTGGGTTTTTCGAGAAAAAGAATTGCTGACACTGCTGTTTATTTGAAATGTAAGAAAATTTCCAGACTCAAATGGTTTGTTTTTGTCCAAAACTTATAAAGATATTGAGTTCAATGTTGTAGAAAACTGGAGAAATTAGGAAATAATTACATTTGTGAATCGCGAAACCGGCACATTTCTGGCATTTCTGTGTAAAAATTACTTTTTTTTTTTCTTTTTAAAGAGTTGCTGATTCATTTTGACTCAGCATTGCAGCTCTTACGAGTGCCGTGAGGTATATTTACAGACATAGATCAAGTTGTGTTCAACACCCACTTCCACAAGGTGGTGTCAAACAACAAGCTTATCTGCACACATTACACCTGTATAAACTTCATTCATAAATCACAAATTTATGATGTTAAAGGCTCCCTACATTAAACCCACTGAACTACCCACGTCCATTAAGAAGGATTGTATCCAGCTGTTGCAAATTCACAGTTACAGACACAGATCAGTGATGATAGATTTCTGTTTGATGGCACTGCCCTTCCGTGTATCAAGTTCCTGCAGAGAAGAAACTTATATTTTTCATTGGGACTTTATCTGAGAGCTGTCGATTCAACACTGCTCACATTTACGATGCTGTAGTTTGCAGTTCTGTTACAGTAGAAAGTTGTTGTTTTTTTTGTTACGTGGGCTGTTGCCAAGAATCACAGATTTGGTGCGTTTAAGTTAACAAACAGCAAATATTGATGCAATTTCAACAACTTTCCCTATTACACAATCGGTTAAGAGCCTTGTCATAACCTGTGAATTATAAATGATTTATTCTCAGTGTTTATATTTAGTTTTTGTGCTTTTATTATGAAAATATCAGTCATACACATGCTCTGCATACTGCAACATCTATGCAAGATCTATCTTCCTTTGCACTCTGCACCACATCTTTGTTCAGTCTACAAATGTTATAGCTCAGTGTTTACCTTGTTTTTTTTAGCTGTATTATGTCTATATATGTATCTACATTGAAAGCAACATGTAACCAATGTCAAATTGCTCATGTGTGTACAAATAACTGGCCTATAAAAGTGATTCTGATTGTTGCGATCTTGTTTTTGAACATGATCAGACTTCTACAAAAGTGCTTGTTCGTGCATGTTAGCGAATTTATGGAAGTAAGACCAAAAAAAAAAAACCCAACAACAATGAATCTTTATACTGTTTAATCGTGTTATTGATGAACAGTTATAAGTGCAGCATAGAGTTAGTTCTAAGTATTTAAACCAGAAATATATTTATTTGGATATAGTTAAATGTCCCGTCAGGTGAAGAAAAGTGTGGAGAAGGATTGGCATGAAAAGTCAAGAGGCTGCACCTGCTGTCAAATAAACCAAGCGGTCGGGAGGACGTGTGAAACCCAGAACGTTGACACCAGTCCTCTGTTGGGCAGGAATTTATAAAATTAGGTCGAGCCTAAGTCATTTCTTAAGACTTTCAAGAATCTGAACTTTTGATACAACATGAAGTGTCCAAATAAGTGAACATAAGTGAATCTTCATCTTCCTGACCCTCCACGTAATGTTACATCACTTCTTTATGGCTGATCTGGGCATGTGCAGTAGCTTCTTGTTCCCACTTGTTTCACAACATGGCAAATCCTTCTTCTTCTTCTTATGCTTCCCCCTTTAGCACTGACACCAGGTCTCCACTCTCCAGCAGCTCCTTGATAATGTCCAAACCTCCGATCAGCTCTCCTTTCACATAAAGCTGGGGGTAGGTTGGCCAGTTAGAGTACGTCTTGAGCCCCTGCCGGACCTCTTCATCCTGCAGGATGTCGAAGGTGTCATAATCAACCCCGGTGCTGTTCATGATCTCCAGTGTCTGCCTGCTGAAGCCACATCTTGCGGCCTCTTTGTTGCCCTTTATGAAGAGCATGACAGGGCTCTGGTTGATGGTGGTCTTCAGGCGGTGCTCCAAGGTGACAGCCTTCGGGCAGGTGTTCTCCAGCTCCCCAGACTCAGCCAGCTCCTTCACTATGTCCAGCCCTCCCACCAGCTCTCCATTCGCATACAGCTGAGGGTATGTGGGCCAGTTGGAGTAGGTCTTCAACCCCTGTCGGACCTCCTCGTCGGATAGGATGTCGAAGCTGCTGTACTGGATGTTGTGCTCCTTCAGCAGGGCCACTATCTGCCGGCTGAAGCCGCAGCGGGGCTCCTGTGAGGACCCCTTCATGAAGAGCATGCAGGGGGCCGCGTTGATCAGCTTCTTCAGCCGCTGGTTCAGGTCTGTGGTGGAGCTCTCTGCAGCCCCCACCGGACTCCCGGTGACCGCCAAGCGCTGCACCTTCTTGGTCAGCTCGGGAGCATGGGCCCCGTCCATGCGGTCCACCTTCTCTCCACCCTTGAAGAAAAGAAAAGTGGGCACGGAGGCGATCTCATACTTCTCCGACACCTCCGGCACCGCTTCCGCCTCCAGCTTGACAAACGTGGTGTGCGTGTGCTCCTTGGCCAGCTCGGCCATCACCTCGTTCATCTGGCCGCACTGAGGAGCCCACGCCGCCTGGAAGTGCACCACGGTCAGGCATTTCCCGGCTTTAGCTACGATGGCTTCAAACTGCTGTTGGGTTGTAGCCTCCACGAGATTCGCCATTTTTCTCTATCACCCTCCACTTGTGTGTGTGTGTGTGTGTGTGTGTGTGTGCGACAGATCCGGCGTCCTCACGTCACTTCCACGCAGCAGCCTGGAAGTTTCGAGTGATGGGAAGTCCGGTTCTTTTTTAGGGAGTCAGATCATTTGACTCCAAAAAGAGTCGGATTTTCATTTTACCTCTTACACCTTTCACAATTCAGCCAAATTTCTGCTTCTTTTTCTAAAGATCAAATCAAATCAAATTGTATTTGTATAACCCAAAGTCACAAAGTACATTTGCCTCAGAGGGCTTTACAATCTGTACAGGGAGTGACACCCTCTGTCCTTGGACCCTCGGTTCGAGTGAGGAAAAACTTGCCCACAAAAAACCTTTTTAGCAGGGAAAAAAGGTGGAAGAAACCTTTAGGAAGAGCCACAGAGGAGGGATCCCTCTCCCAGGACGGACAGACGTAGAAATAGATGTCACGTGTACAGAACAAATCAACACAAACATATTGTACAATTACAAAGAATGATAAAATGCACAGCAGCAGCAAATCATAAACTAACTATAAACTGTAAAGGAGATATGGTAACAATAATGACCATAGTAATGCAGCGCATAATAGCAGTAATATATCTTCTGGCCTTTTCAAGCTTTATTTGATAGGGGCAGCTGAAGATTGACAGGAATGTGGGGAGAGAGAGATGGGAAATGACATGCAGCAAAGGGCCACAGGTCGGATTCGAACCCTGCAGCAAGGACTGAGCCTTTGTACACAGGGCGGATGCTCTACCAACCAAGCTTAACCAACACCCATCCCTCAGCGGTTCACGTACCTATATAGGCTATACAGCCCAGTAAATCGGCATTTCGATGGTTTTATGATGGATTTAATTTCACTTGGTTTCAGTTCGCAAGTTTCATCAGCGTCTTACTAAAGGCTCACGTCCCGACCAGGGCGCTACGCTACGCTCATACAAACCGTCTAGTTGTACCCTCGCCTCTCGCAAAGCGAGGTCACTCTAAACTCTTTTCTGTCCCCAAATGGTGGAATGACCTACCAACGGCTACTAGAACAGCAACATCCCTTTCGACCTTTAAAAAACTTGTAAAAACCTTTCTGTTTCGAGAATGCTTCCCTGCCTAACAAAACTAACAAAACTAACAACGACTCTGTGCTCCTTTACACCTTTCTCAGCTTATGTCCTCCTCTGTAAGTCGCTTTGGATAAAAGCGTCTGCTAAATGCAATGTAATGTAATGTAATGTAAAAGAAGAAATTCAAGTTTCCTCTTTTGCTATATTAAACAATTAAAGGTATTAGGCTACCAAAAACAACACCTCTCAACCCATATAAACTGCTGTCAGGCCATAGCAGAAAGCTTACGTGTGTTGTGACAGGCGGGGAATGAAATGTTATGGGTTTATGTACACCGGCTCCCATCGTTTACTTAAAAAAAAACCGGCTCTTTAAACCGGCTCTTTGAACCGGCTCTTTGAACCGGCTCGTTCACGGACGACACATCACCGCCCCGCGTCACGTCCCCTCGGCAGCAGCCTGGTAGCTTCTAGCAAGTACCGGAGCTCCTCTTTTACTAGGAAGTCATTTGCATGTCGTTTGATGATAAGAAACAGCTGCATACACTGGATAAAGTTGGAAGAATAGCGTGACTTTCTTAAGGTGAGCTTCTAACGACACATTACGGACTTTATGAGGACGAAGCATCTCGCTGTGTCTCGACGCGGCGACTCGATCGTAACGGTTAGTTTGTTTAGCATTAGCAACGTTAGCTTCGGCGCAGACGTCCGCCTGGTTTACAAGTGAAGCTAAGTAGCTAACTGCCGTTACACGTAACCTAACTACTGTCGGTGTTGTTACATGTTCGAGTTGTTTAAATTTAAGTTTTAAAATGTTAAAACAACCGTGTAGCAGACTGGCCCGACGGCAGACAGGAGCTTAGCTACCGTTAACCCTCTTAGCTGGTTAGTTGACGTTAACTACTGAGCAACATCGGCCGATGTTAGTTGCTCAGATTGTGCAACTTTCCTCTGTTTGTTTTGTTTTTTGTTTACCTTCATAGTTTCCACGTGGTTATTTACTTGATTTCTCAGCTGCAGCTGCTGTTATGATGAATGTACCAAGGTTTGTTTTTGTTATGTGTGTTGTTTATGTCAGGAGTCTTCAACCTTTTATTAATATTAACTTTTATATTCACTTTATTCAGCTTATTAACCTATTTATATACTTTGATATTAGCCTGTATGTGTTTATGATTGGTATTTTCTTTTTTAAAAAGTTCATGCATAATTATTAATGCTTATTAAATGACAAGAGCTCTGTGTCTTTGGACATATCCACTGATTCATCACCATCGTTTAGGTTAAAATTGTCAATTGTTATGACAAAAATTGGCCTGGTTGAAAACCTGTGGTTTATATGGTTATGAAGGTGTTGATTTGTGGTTATTATGTTGGTTCACTGAGGCTCTAAAATGTAAGAAAGTAGTGTATTTACTTTGATATTAATATATAAGATAAGAGTAACAAATCCACACGATAAGTCACTTTTGTTGACATTTTCTGTCGATCAACTTAATTAGGACAAATAAGACAAATAAGCAACTTGAGGGATTCGAACGGGGCCCAGCTGCAGCGAGGACTATAGCCTCCACACACGGGGCGGCCGCTTAACCCACTACGCTACCAACCGCCCCATTATCTGACATTTTATACAGTTAATTAATAAATAGATTGTTTATTTTTGGTTGTAGTCCTCAGATTACCAGCTGCAGCTACACCGATATGTTTTGGCCGATGTTTTCTTTGTACCGTTATATTATATGGCAGCTGATAAGCACCAAGAAATGTCAAAGATATGTTTGAGGTCATTTAGAGTGACTGTGTTTGTCCACAAGAAGTCTATTTTTCGTTTCCTGCTCAGTCTTGGTCACAGTTATTGTCTTTTTTTAGTATTTATGTGAACAGAGAACTCGTGCGGTCGGGGGTTTTACAGTCCCAATCAGTGAGATGAAATACAGGAACTGTAAGCAAAAGGAAAGGGGCACAGATACAGGTTGCTGATAGTTATAACAGTCCCATTTTTTTCTCAGTATTAGTCCTCGTTCTTCTTTCTGTAGTCAAAGGGTGAAAGTAATTTTCTCCATAATGCAGATGGAGTTGATTATTCTCGTAAGCAGGGTAAAGGAAGGAGCGTTGGTCTGATTCAGAAACAGATTAAAGGGATCCTTATTTAGAAAAAAGGTTGTTTATGTCATGAAATGAACACCAGCTGATATAATGTTATCAAAAATGTTATTTTAAAACTCTCAAATATTGATATTGGCGTCGGGCCTCACGAATCCTGTATCGGCTGGGATACAATTACTGGAACACATTGTTTTATGATACAGGAACACCATGGAGGAACAAACTGCAGACATAGAGGTGACAGTCAAAACATTAGACTCCCAAAGCAGAACCTACACTGTTGGTGCTCAGGTAAGTAAGTGAGTGAATTCTCTTTTTTTTTTTAGTCACTGTTTGTTGCAGTCTAACATCTTTTTTTTTTTTGTAGTTGACTGTGAAAGAGTTCAAGGAGCATATTGCACCTTCTGTGGGCATCCCTGTGGACAAACAGAGGCTGATCTACCAGGGCAGAGTCTTACAGGATGAAAGGACTCTGGCAGACTACAGTAAGTAATCAAGGGGTCAGTTAAAGCGAGGCAGAACTCCGTAATATTGTGTTTCCAAGAAGTTTTTCCTTTTAGCTATATAATAGTGCATGTTCTTAACTGACTGTGTACTTCAGTGATGTAGAATACAGCTGGGACTTCTTATGTAACTGCAGCTCTCTGTTGTTGTCGTCCCAGATGTGGGTGGCAAGGTGATACACCTTGTGGAGCGGGCGCCGCCTCCGCCATCCCAGCCCGGCTCAGGGTCAGGAGGCACTTCAGCCGACAGCGGACCCTCCTCTTCCTCCCAGGGAACATCACAAGTGCCTCCACACGATCGCAACGCCAACAGCTACGTAATGCTCGGCACCTTCAACCTCCCTGTTAACATCATGGACCCCCAGCAGATACAAGTACGTCCGCTCTGTGACCTTAACAAACTGGCTGTTGGTTGAGTTCCACTGTGGGTAATGCAGTTTCCGGGTTTTCATAAGGAAGAATAAAAAAGACAACATCTCTGGTTCTGCTGCATCGATTTTGATCCTTCTTTTATCCTAACTGTCCAACATGAGCCCAACAATAACATATGAGTGCAATGCTAAGCTGGTGTCCTCTACTAATTAGTTTAATCCTACTTACAATGGAGTGTGTTTATTCTACAAAACAGTTACTAAGGAGCAATTACTAATTATATTTCAGACATACCTGAGCATGCATATAACAAAAGGCAGTTTGACTTTCAGCTTCCCGTCTTTCACACAGTCCCAGCCTTTAATAATATTTAACATCATGGCTGTGAGAAGGTTTGTCTCGCATGTTAAAGTACCTTAATTTAATGCTGTTATATATTCTTCTTGTTTAGATGTCAGTCCAGCAGATGGTGTCTGGCATGGGAGAGAATGCCAGGAATGCCAGAGTCACAACCAGCACTGGGGTAAGATGCCATGCCCACTCATACAACCGCACAGAACGTTATCCCGTGTTTTGTTAATTATCACCTTTTTTTATTTGTTTTCATTTCAGAGCAATGGGTCGGTGAACGTGCACATTGATATGGACCAACCAGTGCAGAGCGAGCCGAGGCTGAGGCTGGTGCTGGCTGAGAACCTGCTGAGGGACATCAATGATGTTATCCACAGGATGGAGGTGAGAGCTCAGACTTCTAATTACTCCAGTGGCAAAGCTCCAGGGACATCACTTCCTTATCAGCAACAAATTCACTTCTATCTCTGGCTTCTTTTTCTTCAGGCACGGCCGAGCGACTCGTCCTCCCAAACAGAGGCAGCTTCTGCTTCTGCTCCCCCTCCTCCCTCGTCTTCGTCTACCACCTCCACACCTTCTCCCTCTGCCCAGCCCATGGACACATCCCCACCTCCAACTACTCCCCCACCTCCACCTACCTCTTCAGCACAATCTGAGGGACCAACACCCCAACCTGGACCCAAGTGAGACATCCTCTCTCCCACTGACTCAGATTGTTACTTATTGTTGAATTGAGTAGAATCTGTTTGTGTTTCACTGTCATGACCGCTGACTAAATTTTGTGAACAGTTGTCGTGTTAGGTTGTAATCAGTTTGCCTTCCTTCCGACCTATAGTCATCCCAGCCCAGCTGAGTTGGCGGAGATGTTGTCTGAACTGCGGAGGGTGGAAGAGAGACTGCAGCCCTTCATTCAGAGAGCTCACACCTTGCTGGAGACGGCCACCACTGCAGAATACAACAATAATAGAGTAGGATTTAAACAGCCAGATAATAATTAACTGGTGATCTTTGCTATATTTCTGAAAAAAGAAGCTCACATCCTCCAATAACACCAATAACTTTAATATCGGGCAATTGTTTTGTATCACTAAAATTCTTAAAAATGCATTATCTACCTTCTAACTGATTTATTTCTTACAACAATCCTGACCTCAAGTTGTTTGGAAGGCTGTGTGGAATAAATCAGCAGTCAGCAAGATTTTGTTTGGGAGTCTTGACATACTAATGGTACAAATATTAATACTTTAAATATATCCCTTGTTTGTTTATATTTTATTTCTGCAAAAGTTCAACATTGTTTTAAGAGCATACAGAGTCTCCGCTAGTTGCAACTGATCCTGAGCAAGAGAATCTGACACATACCCTCCTGTAAAACAGTAAATTATCTTTTTTATTAGGTTCCTTTTTTGTAAGGTTAAACTATGAGATACATGTGAATTAGTGGTGAACCGCTTTAGAGTTTCTTGTAGGTGGATTTTGTTATCGCTGTTTCTCCTGCTTCCTGTTTAGTCAGCTGCTGGGGTTAGCATCATATTTAAAATACAGTACAGACAGTGTGATGTCAATCTAAATGTCAACAAGAATATTTCCCAAAATCTATATTTTTTTTGTTTAATACTCAATAACTGGTTTCCTTCGGTTTCACAGGAGAGGGAGGAGGACCAGCGCACTCTCGTCCTGACGTGGGAGTGTCTCCGTCTCCTTGGCAACGCCCTCGTGGCCCTCAGTGACTTGCGATTGAACCTCATGAGCCCCGTGCCCCGCCACCTGCACGTGGTCCGGCCGTTTTCCCACTATGCCAGCCCGGTTACTCTGCCTGGAGCTGTGCATCACCACATCCCAGTGCAAGTAAGTGAACACAAGAGTGTTTTGGTTACAAGTTATCGACTTTATGAGTTGTTGACTTTACTTGCATTTTCTCCGACAGATGAACTTGGGTGCCACGGTGACTGTTGCGGCTAACAGTACTGAGGGACAAGCTCCACCCACCCAGTCGTCCAGCCAGTCGGAGCAGGCAGGTCAGGGACAGACCTCCCCCCCACAGAGTACCCCGTCCAATCAGCAGGCTGGACAGGGACACGCTGGCCCCCGGGTCATTAGGATCAGCCACCAGGCAGTCCCGGTGGTCATGATGCAGATGAACACGGATGGTGTGTTGTCCCCTACCCGCCACTGATTGAATGCAAAGCTGTTCTGTGTGTCATATTGTCGGGCGGCAGTGTGTTGGAGTTAAACGCACCACGCCAAAAAAAAAAAAAGAAGAAAGAAATCACTACTGCATCCTCTATGCTCTGCTGCCACGAGCGTTTGCTGAGTGACCTGAAGAATGCAACTCGTCTGAGCTCACATTTAATGAGATTTTGTTGAATGGTGGCTTTGTCACGGAGAGTAATACGCTGGTGATGGCTTTAGGGTTGTACAAGCGAATTCAAACTCTGTGTGTGTTGTTGTTTTTGTGTGCATGTGCAGGCCCGGGCGCAAACCCTGCTGCAGCTGGACAGCAAATGCCTGGACAACCAGGTAAAGCTCAGATGATAATACATACGGCATACTGCACTTTACCTCGTCTAGTCATGTAACGCTTGTAACTTTAACCCTATGCCCTCTTTTTCTCACTCTTGAAAATCCTTTTTCACTTTCTGCTGATAACACAAGTTAATCATGTTATTCTAATTCACCGTCATCCCCCTTTAGGTGCCCTCCCTCCTGACTTTATGCGGAATCTCATGCAGCAGATCAGCCAATATGCCGCCGCCGTAGCTACTAGCGCTGCCACTGCCACCGCCACCGGCCAACCAGTCCCGCCCCAGCCCACACCTCCTGGTTACAGCTCCACAGCCAACTCCTCAACTACCACTACCGGCCCTAACACACCCACCACCACCCCTACCGCTCCCCCGCCACCTCCCCATGCCGGCCCCCAGCCCCAAGCCAGGGTCGTGTTCACCCGACCCCCCTTTGCACCCAACATGGCCCCCCCAGCCTTTGGCACCCGGGGAACCACCATCAATCTGAGAGCTGCCATGCCAGGCCAGCAGCCAGGACAGGTAAGAAGAATGTTTTTTTTAATTGGTTCCTGTTTTTGAGGCTTGTCAGCTAACTAATTACAAACAAAAGTTTGCACCACAGGCTTTCAACCCTGCTGCT
Organism: Larimichthys crocea; assembly: GCF_000972845.2. Taxonomy (NCBI): domain Eukaryota; kingdom Metazoa; phylum Chordata; class Actinopteri; family Sciaenidae; genus Larimichthys; species Larimichthys crocea. Next base: position 33,008,178 of record NC_040023.1, read on the forward strand.
CTCAACCAGATGATTAGTGGATTGGTTGGACAGCTTTTGCTGCCAGGACAAATGGGTAAGTTTTTTACCAGCTGTATTTTTCTGTAATTATATCAGCTTAAAGTTTTAGCACTAATTAGTGATATTTAAATCTTTTTCCCCCTTGCAGCTGGTCCAACAGCCACATCCTCCTCCTCCACATCTACGTCCACATCCACATCCTCTTCTTCCTCCTTTTCCTCCTCCTCTCAAACCTCCTCATCCTCCTCCTCTTCCTCCTCCTCCTTTTCTTTCTCCGGCTCGGGTCCAACACCTCCACCTACCGCAAACACTACAAGCCAACCTGAGACCAACGCCAGTGAGCCCCAGGCCCCCGAGATGCCCCCAGACCTCAGCCAGCTTCTGGGTTCTCTCCTCGGGGTAGCTGGTGGTGTCGGTGCAGGGCCTGTAGGAGCCCCTTCAATCACTGTCACCACCTCTGGTGTACCAGCGTTCATCCAGGGTGTGAGTGAATTCATGCAGCAGGTCAGTGTGACTCAAGTGTCTGTTTGGATATGACTCTGACCTGAATTTAGCATTTAGTTCAGTTTCTTTTAATATACATCATATCGGCTTGTACTTTCAATTTTTGATATTTATATTTAATTTCAAACGACACCCAGCCGTAGTCATCTCTGTGTTTGCTAATGGTCCACTAGGGGGCAGCCTGATTTAATTATGTAATACTTCCAGGAAAGCAACACATTAACAAATCCTCACTCCGTGTTTCCATTTCATTCTTAGGCCTCCCAACCCATCTTCTCTCCACCCCCACCTCCCTCTGGTACCGCTCCTACTCACGCTGCTGGGCCCAACCCCATGCCCACCCCACCAGGGGCAGCTGACGCCCTCAACCCTGAGCTGTTCACAGGCATTGTCCGCGGCGTCCTAAGTACCATGATGGGCTCTCTGGGCCAGGCACAGAACGACACAGAGAGCATTGCCCAGTTCATGCAGAGGCTGTCTCAGGCAACCAACATTTTCATCAGTCCTGAGGATCCTACTGGTAAACAACAGACATACATGAACGGATTATGATGTCTGTCAAAGAGAATGATATAAAATCTTTTTTTTTTTTCAGGGTTCTTTGGAGAGCTGCTGATGTTGGTCTGCCAGACGTTCACCATGTCAGACTTGGTGATGCTGCTTCACGGTCAGCACCAGCCCCTGGGCCGCATCCAGCCTCAACTGTCCCAGTTCTTCACCCAGAACTACCTCAACGGAAGAGAGCCCACTGACGAAAACATTGCTGTCAGTACCACACACCAGTTGTTACACTAAAGCATGTTTAAAAGTCGATTTTGACTTATTCTCCCTCTATGTTCAGTCATTCTCTTGTTTTTACTCATATCTTCTGTTTCCATTCATCAGGCTGCAGCTGACAGTCTTGTCAATGAACTGGAGGAGTATATCACTGAGAGCTTTGTAAGTCCTTGACGTCTACTCCTTCTCCAGTATCACTAAAATACAAAACAGTGTATGACTAAATGAAGGGCTGCTCCCTACTCGAGTCATCATTCAGTCAGTCACTGTATGTTTTTTGCTTTAGCTGTGTCATTGTACAGGAGTAATGCAGGAGGGACTGCAATGAGCACATAATGAGGCAGCTGCTGATTTGCAATAAGATCATTCACTATTAAGTCATTTCAGCTGTATCGTTTGAATGTATTGACAGCATCTCTTTATTCTTTTCCCACAGAGAGAGTCTTCAGTCACGGTGTTGGAGGGCGTTGACATCACTCAGACCAACATGTCTTTCTTCAGGCAGCAGCTGCAACACATTGCCACACACATTCTGCGATGCACTGGTAAATTTTAAGAAGGGCCGTATAAATCTGTCAAGCCTTGGGTATTATGTAATCATATTATTTGGATTATTTTCGCTGTGAGGTGGAGCAGTACTTTAAGAACCCTTAAATTCAGTGTCTGTAGGACTAATTATGTAATATCAATGTTTTTCAGATGACTCATTCGGGCCCCGGCTGCTACAGATGTGTAACCAGGCGCTGTTTGAATGTCTCGCCCTCAACCTGCACTGCTTGAGAGGAGACCAGAGAGCCCTCACTGCAGTCATCAACCACAGAATAGTCAGTATACAACCTCTCACTGAATCATTCACTGTTTGTAAATGCAAGTAAACTCACGTCTACTAGCAGTAAGCGTCCGTGCCAGATGGTGGCGTCGTGAGGGCTCGTGGCAGGAAAAGTCCAAATAAAACCTCAGTCATGATGTCGTCGTCGAACTTGCTGCCGTTACCTTGAAGCTGTTTACTCAGCCACTGTTTATTTCTACCTTCCCTCCGTTTAATTCACCCGTTCACTTTGTAAACCTGTTTTCACAACACTCAGAAAATTACCTACTCACAGCCTGAAGTGTTATGTATAATTAAAATGGACTTAATTCACAGTTGAGAGATGACCATGTAGATTTTAAACTCTTATCACAGTGACTCAAAATGAACAAGCCTCAAGCAAAGTTTCCAAAGAGAGGAATGTTTCCAAAAAAGACAAAATACAGAAGAAACCGCTGTTGTACCTGTAAAGTAAAAGGTTTTTATTTTCTCTTGTTCCAGCGGAGGATGTCCAGTGACATCAGCCCCAGCCTGGTCAACTGGATGACCAGCATGATGACGATGAGGCTGCAAGTCATTCTCGAGCACATTCCCGTCACACAGGATCAGATCCAGAACTACATAGTTCGCACGCAGGTAACGGACCAGCTGAATGCCTTTTTTATTTTATTTTAGCTCCGTATCTGTGCCTCATTCCAAGATAATGGACGGACAAACGTTGTTGGCAGTATGCTGATTTTAGATGGAGATCATGATCGATCACAATCTACTGATCTCAGGCAAGTTGTAGATCTTGTGGTTTTAAATGTTCTTTTCTGGATCCAGAATTCACATTGACTCACTGACTAGCAGATTCATGCTACGTGAACAAACCAATAGAGTAATGTGGCAAAGTAGACGGCTGATTGGATGGATTAGTTCACATGACTCTTACTTCAGTGAGTTATTGTTAACAATAAAGTTAGTTATGAATGCTTGAAAAGTATTACATAAAGTGCTTTGTTTATGTTATTCTGTGGCTTCTGACTGTAACTTTAAATTAAACTCAGGTCAGTGAAGTCCCTTTAATGCAATGTGGTCTGGCTCAGAGCATTTCAAAATGAAGAAGAGGATCGCCCGCCCCCTTACATTCACTCACACTTATGACTTACAGTCTATTTCTTTTCTAATTAAAGGACAGTAATTATACACACAAGGCAGGAAGTGGCAGCAATGGAGAAAAGGTAACGCCTGCACTGTTACTCCATGCCAAAAGTTTGTATTGATCCTAATTTGACCTTCGTTTGGTCAGAAATTTAAACCGATATTTAAATATCGTACACGCGCTGATGATGTTTTCAAACGTTCTGGCTGTGCAGGCCTTTTTCCATTAAATCCATTTCCTTCCATCCGTAGATTTCAGTCTTATTTTCTGAATTTTACATTTGACTAACAAACCATCTATTTTCTCCAGAGCAGAATGCATATCTAACCTGTCACACGCAGAGAAAGGAGTCCCTCTTATCTGATGGCTATTACATATCCTGTTACTTCGGACGGCACGTCTGAAATGGCCAATAAATATTAGATGACATTCTTTCACAGGGAGATCAGTCTTCTGCAACTGGCACACAAGAGCCTGAACGAGCACAAAGTGCAACGGTAAGCATGGTGTGTCTTTAACGTGCCCTTTCAGATGACCTCACTTTGACATTGTAAGTACCGCTTTGCCTTTTTAAGTTCCCTCATTTCGCTGTTCTCCACTTCCAAAGATTGGGGACACCCTCTCGCCGGCTGCAGCCACAACAGCGGAGGAGGCCATGTCGGTGTCACACGACACGAGGGCGTCGTCACGGGAAGCGAGGGTGTTGCCTGGGGAACTGGGAGCCTCGGGAGGAGCTGCACCATTAGGTGGCGACATGGCAGCAGCGGGAGCTGAGGGAGTGAGTGAGGAGTCCGCTCGAGAGTCAGAGGCCTGGGCTGCTGCCGTTCCCCCTGTAAGAGCCAGTTTTTTTTTGTTTTTACACTTTTGTTGCCCCACTTCACATTTACAATGTCCTGTTTACTTTGGATAATCCAGTGAAGCATTTCCTCTGTAGAAAACTGTGAGTACTGAAGTTTTATTGTCCAAAGTTATTGTTTCTGGAAAGACATGATGTTCAGTGCCATGAGCTCCACGAGTGAGATCTGTATCGACCTGATTTTATTAGTAATTTAAATATCCAGTGTGTATTAAAGACATACTTTTGTATATTATTATATTCATTTTCTGCCAATAGATCCCCCTAAATCCTGCACTCTGGATATTTAAACTACTAATGGGAAGATTAAAAACATCAGGTTGATACAGATCCAATTTGTGGAGCTCATGACACAAAAATTTAAATCAACACCAAGTATTTCCAGAAACACAGTGTGTAATCACATGAACCACAGAGTCAGCCATGTTTCTAAGGCAGCCCAGAACAGACAAACCAAAACACTGCACACTCGAGTCAGCTCCAACGGTGGCCGCCGTAGTTTCTCCTACATACTTGAAAGGGAAAGAGGAGGCAAGGGGTATTCAGTTGGTTGCAGCAAATCTTGCTAGATCCTTCACACTGGACCTTTTTGAAAGGATATGTGTTTGAACTCAAATGTTTCTCCAAGAGTCTGTCTTAAAATAATACATTGACGTCTGCTGGTTGCTGCAATTGTTTCCATACTGGATGCTGTGATCCCTGCCACAGTTCCAGTAAGATGGGGAACAAAATCTAGTTGTTCTGTCCAAAAATACATTTTACTCGAGCCAAAGCCCGTATGAGGCTCCTGCAGTCTAAACAAGCCAAATCCAGGAGGCTGTTTTCCAAGCGAGTGTTTTTAGTACAAAATCTGCTCAAAGCACAAAGAGGTTTTAAGACAGACTTGAAAAAATGTGAACCTACCTTTTTAAAAAGAGACGCCTGGTAACTCACAGTGTTTATTTACGGTATGTCGTGTTGTGTTCTAGGAGTGGGTGCCCATCATCAGGTGTGATATGATCACCCAGAGGAAGATGAAGGCTCAGCCTCCGTTGTCAGACGCGTATTTGCACGGCATGCCAGCAAAACGCAGAAAGGTGACCAGATCAGTTTGGACTTTTAACTTTTTACATATGAATGTCGCGTGTCCTTACCGTCTTCAAGGTGTGTGTTTGTCTGTGTTTTCAGACGGGGCTGGGCGGTGGAAGTCTCGTCTCCCTCTCCGATGCAGTGAGTCAAGCAGCCAGGACGGCAGGAGTGAAGCCCATCACCTCAGCTGAGCAGCTACAGGATGACCTGGAGACCCAGGAGCTGAAGGAAGCTTACGCAGAACAGGTAGTTAAAGCTTACATTAGAACACACACTTGGAGCTAATAAAGACAGCTTGGTCCTTAAAAACACAAGTGGTAATAAACGACTCTTCTTCCTCTCAGGTGAAAGCAGACATTAAGAAACGAGTGAGGGAAGACGCGGATTTCAACTCTCAGCAGTTCCCCAACGCACACAGAGCCTTCTCATCAGACTCATAATCAAGTTAAACTAATAAAAACCCTGCAAGACCCCTTTCCCCTCCACATCTTTATTATTTCTCGGATCTTCATTCAACTACCACTCAACGCAGCTTCACCCTCAAACCTGTCTGTTCGCCTTTTTAAGCAGTTAGCAGCTCTCTTGACTAATTGCCTAATGCTAATGTGACTCCTCTCCCAGTGCCTATTTATTTCTTTGTGTTTATTTTGGTCCAACTTTTGCTGAGAGAATGTTCCTTGTTAAAAAAGGTTTTATCGCGTTTGAGTTTGACTGTCAGGTCACTTTAATTCTGATACACGTGTATGTCTGTATTTTTTTTTTGCCCCCTCCCCTGTGTTGCTTTGTTAATATGGAACCTGAATTGTCATTATTTAGTGGACTTTTGCCTTCCCCTCAATACTCTAGAGCGCAAGAGTATACTTTCATGTGATGAACATGCTGTTTGGTTCATGAATGTACAGTAAGCTTAATAAAATCTTGATACAATACGAGAGTACTGTTGTTGTTTTTTTTAGCTTATTACAGATATTAATGTGGGAATTTAGACAGTTGCTATACATAGTCTGTCCACCAGAGAGCAGTCACATGTTTATATTCTACCAAATTTAAGGGATCTAATCAAAGAGTTTTAATGTTAACTAAAATTTATCAGGCTCTGATAGAAAGTTTATGGAGAAGGAATCTACTGTCTGCACACAAGGTGGAAAAAATATGAAAAAACAGACTATATCTTGAGGAACTGCACACGTGACATAATAGTAAAAAAAAAAATTAGTTTCTTCACCAACAAAGTGATCTATGAAATTATATCTCTCTGCTGTTGGCATTAATCATATAAAACGAACATTTTGCCACCTTACATCATGTAATGAGTGACTGAATTTTATGACAGACACAGATCACGCACATAACTGGTCCACTTTAATGTCCATATCCCTTTTTAAATCAATTATTTTGCACGAATGTTTTCAGTTTAGTTTTTACGTGTTGCTTAGTCTCATTTTTCTTCCAGTTAATGTCCACTAACCTTAACTGTCCTGCTTCCTTTGCATTGGTGCCGTTTCCTTCCTGCTTTCATTTCATTTTGCTGAGTGAAGCCTCTCGTCGACCTGGTAGATTCTCACTTGCACCTGAAAGTGAAAAATGCAAATACAGGATTGATTTACTATGTGTGGAAAGGGGAAATGCATTAGTGGAAGTACTCAGATCCATAAAGTAAAAGAAGTATTATCAGCTAAATATACTTTATGTATTAAAACTAAAAATATTACATACAGTCGACCCTGCTCCAAAGATTTGAGATAAATCTGCCGTGTTTAGAGGAGATGATTTAATGTTACTCCCCTGTGCTTTTTTTTATTTTTTATATAATTTGAGCACTTTAGGTCTTGGATAATTATTTAAATCAACCCCTCTGAGATGTTTAGAGGAGAAATATCTTTTCTGGTGAAACTACTAACAACTCACTCACTTTTAAGAGGTTAGAAGCAAAAAAAAAAAAAATGTTTGGATGCAGAGTGGAGTAAAAAATACAAGTAACCTTAAATGGAAATACTCGAAAGTAGTACATCAAAATTGTACTTACTTAAGTGGATTTTATATTCTGCTACTGGGAAAATGAGGGACAGACTATAAACTGATATGTTTATTCTTCAGCTCTGGTTCAAATAAAGACAAACTCATACACTCAAACCACAGGCTGAATAATCCGAGTATAGAAGGGATACTTTTAAAAAGAGTCAAGAGGCATGGACCGATCACAAATCTGGGTGTCGGAGATCTCGTGGTCACACATCATCTTACACTGTCACAGAAAGAGTTTGATTAAATGCCTGCTGCTACAACGAGAAGAACTTGATTTCTCCCTCGAGCTGCCAAAGTCAGAGAGTTTAGATCAAAGCAGGAGACTTGCTGCCCAGGTTTACACGACGTCGCATAGAATAAAATGCCAGTCACAAAGAGAAGTGTGTAGAAGTTTCAGGCAGGACGATGTGTAGTAATGTCTTCTTCATCTGGATGAAAAACAGCACATGACTTTCTGCTCATGCTCCCATCCATGCAGACACATCATGGACATGCTTTAGGCACAATCCAAAACTTCAAAACAGAATCAGAAGAACAGCAGATTTATGACCTTTCTTTAAAAAAAAAATTTAAGCTATCTGCTGAGGGGCACAATTTGAAGTGTTCTGACAAGAGGCTGCCAGATTTTCTACATGGAAAATACAAAGAAACAACAAAAAGAGTCAAAGTGCCTTCAGCTCACTCAGTATTTCACACTTTGCACTTCTAGTGATTAAGATGAACCACCACCACCACCACATGGTTTTCCTGTCAGGTTCTACATTTCACTCGCCAGCTCCTCAATTATCTTCAACCCATTTCCAACAGCATCAAACCTACAAACTGCTGTAAAAGTCAGTTTATATATATTATGTGCTTAACAAACTTTTACATCTGTGAACAACACACTCACCATGTGCTTCCTCTCGGCTTCTCCACCCAAATGACCTTTGACCCTGGAAGTACATCCAAGCTTTTTTCTGCCCAGAATTTTTGGGGCATTTACACTTTCACTTCATTCACTGTACTTCTAGAAAAGTCTCACATAGTAACATCGAATAATTCATCATGCAGAGATTCTTCTTAGAGCGTCACAGCGTTGTATTTGTTCATTACTGAATTTTAATAATTGCTGCAAGCGAGACCACATATCCCCTGTCCTGGCGTCACTACACTGGCTCCCGGTTGCTTTTAGAATAGATTTTAAAATTTTATTGTTTGTTTTTAAAGCTTGTAATAGCTTAGCCCCCCAGTATTTAACCGCATCCACATCCACATCCCCACCAGAACACTGAGATCCTCGAGTCAGCTGCTACTGGTTGCCCCTAAAACTAAAAAGCAAAGGCGACCAAGCCTTTGTGGCAGCGGCCCCTAGGCTCTCGAATAATTTGCCCTGGCACATCGGATCTGCTGGTTTTTAAATCCTCCTTAAAAACGCACTTTTTCTCCCTGGCTTTTAACCAAACTTAGGTATCTTAGCATTTGTCCTAACCCGTTGTAACTATGACACTTTATGTATTATATGTATATTATTTGTATCAACCTGTACAGCACTTTGGTCAACCTCAGTTGTTTTTAAATGTGCTTTATAAATAAAGTTTGAGTTGAGTTGAGTTGCATATTGAATAAATGAAATGGTCATTATCAAATAAAGTCTTTTACATTTTTCACCTAATGTAAAGCACATTGTGATCTCTGATTTTCAGAGATTTATTAACTTTATCATTATCATTAATATAAACAATGACAAGTCTGCAAAGGTCACTCCAAATACCAGTGTATGTAAGTCGACCCTGTGCAGTATAGTCAGTATAAGACATGTAGAAGAAGATGTTTTAGTTCTGCAAATGTGAAGAGATTGGCTGCCACCTAGCAGTGCCCTGGGAGCAGTTAGGGGTTCAGGGCCTTGCTCAAGGGAACCTCAGCAGTGCCTGAGCTGGCACTTCTCAAGCTACCAGTCTATGCTCCGTGCTGGACCCTGTGAATCCCAAGCCAAGTCCCTCAGAATGAATATAAACAGCACAGTAAATCCTATATTCATACAAGATAAAATTATGATTGTATTTCACTGTTCACTGTTTGAACCATGGTAGAGTTGTCGTACTAGACAGGTCACGTTTAGTCTCAAATATAGAAATGACTTTCGGTGGGATGGCTTTTCAAAATTTGTTGACATTCATGCTCAGCACTTATATGCTCATCAACTCTTCATCTGTTCATCTTTTGAAGATTTTAGTTTGTCCAATTTTTTGGGGTTGGGACCAAATGCTTAAAAGCTAATAACATTCTCAGGCTGTGTTTTGTTTTTACAGCTAATTGGCAAATATTAACATTTCAAGACGGTCACCATGGCAAACATTATACCTTCTTAGCGTTAATATGTTTGCATTGTCATTGTGAGCACCTTTAGCTCAACAGACCTGCTGCATGGCTCTTAGTTTTGTTCTGTGTTGACCAAAGTTTGTTAATCTTTATTCAATCACCTGTAAATATTAAATAAGACATCAATAATGTGATGACGGAAAGCATACAGCATTAAACCACTAATTACATTACTTTAACAGACGCTCAACACATGACAGGAAACCGCTTTCACTGCTGCCTTGTCACTGAACCATTATGTTGCAATGTGGCTCACCAGAGTGATGGTAAATTAAAAAAAAAGCTTTGTAATGAGGTTAAAAACTGGTGCAAACATGAGGTGCATTAAGAGAGTTTTGCATATTGAGAGCAACACTTTCAGCCTGAAACATGTATTCAAATGTTTAATGTCAGTAAAGTCAAATGAGGCCATCTGATAGGCTCTCCCCTGCCAGCGCATGTTAGTTTATTATCCGTTTGTGAAACACGTAGATGGAGCTAAACAAAGAATGATACAGTGTGCACACAATGACTTCATTTTAAAAGCCGGCAGTGCAGCAGCTGAGCTATTTCACAAGTTCACAATCACCTTGGTGAACAGGTTGGACCGCTGCCTAAGGAGACTGTTGGCTTATTCAGAGGAATCCAAACAGAGAGTGCAGTTCCTGGTTGGCATCCTGTTTGAGCCGAGGAATGTGAACAAGTCATGTGGCACTAAGTTATGTAAAGTCCGTCAGCCCTTGAGCTGACAAGCATAAATGCAACATTTCTCTTTACGTGTACTCCAACTCTGCGTGTTTATTTTGAACAGTTATGGAAAATGACTACAGTCGAACCATGATTTGGTAATAATTCATAACATTCAGATGTGTTTCCACATGAAACAAAGAGCAATAAATACACGTGTAAAGCAAAAACAAACCAGGTTGAATAAGAGTATCAAGCTGTAACTAGTTTGATTACATTTGTTCTTAATCCTTTTCTTACTCCAAACACCCAAATCCACCATCTACAAAACACACCAGTGTGTGTGGTCACCTGTGAATAAGTTAGTCTGGGAGTGGTGAGCACAGTCATCCAGTAATCATGGTGCTTACCTGCACTTTATTTGCATAAGGGGTGTGTATGGTGAGCACACACAGATGCTGTTCACCGCTTCCAGGCTTAATGCTCAGCTAATCAAACCGGCTGCCAACAGCAGCGAGTTATCTTAGATTAGCAAAAGTTTCCTTACAAGCACCTCTACTCTTAAAGGACATGAGTATGGTAATCTCTTCATTTAACTCTCTGAAAACGCTTATTTTCCTAAATGTCAAACTATGTATTCAAAGAAACGACCAATATTCTCAGCAGCAAAAAATAAAAGAGTAATTATTACAGTAAAAAGTTACATTCTTCAAATCATACAAAAGTCCAGATAAGTGTAATTTACAAAGTTAAGGAATAGTTATTTAGCGATCTCTTTGGTTTATTGACTTGTGAGTGATTATAGAAAGGCTCCAGGATTCCCTCGAGGATCTTTGATATTTCTGTATCTGTGGGTGAGCCAAACTCCGAGGATCTGAAAGGAAACAGAAGAAACATTTTGCACCAAAGTTCACATTTCTAAAAATACATCAGCTTTGTCGCTGCGTCATTTTTTTTTTTTTTTTTTTTACTGACCTCCGTGAAACTGAAGAAGAGTCCGATACTACCCACGAACCGTAGCACATCTCCCGTGTACTGCTGGATGATGTCTGAGCACGAGTTACAGGTCGGTTTAGGTGCGACGTGGAAGCATCTCTAGAGGACGAGGAAGTAAGGGAGAACATTTAAAAAAAAACACCAGAGATATGATCATGCAAATGAAGATCGCTTTGCTGTGAAAGAGAAGAATATTCCAGGTGATTCACTCACAGCGGGACATGTGCCATTGAGGTCAACGGTGAAGAAGCCGCAACAGTCGAGTGTTTTCTCGATGTCGTTTTGGGTTACCTCGGATTTGTTCCATCCAGCCGCCAGCAGATTGTTCTGTAAATGAAAATCACAACAACAACTGGTTGGAGCAAAAAGCTGCATGAGAAATGGTCAATCCTGAATTTCACAAATATAGATTTACCGACATATATACAGTTTAGCACAAACATACCTGTTGCTCTTTATTCAGGGCCAGGCAAGCACAGGACACAGAAAACTGCACGACAAACACTATGAAGAGGATCATCATGTACTGGACCATGTTCAGGAAGTTCACATCATGAAATCTATCGTGTTGCTGCTACGCGAGAACCATTAAAGCACAAGCACCACAGAGGAATAAAGAGCTTTGGGTTATTTACTTCTTATTCTGCTTCGACAAACAACAATTATCAGGTGTGAGGCGACTCCCTGTACTCCAACAAACACAGAAAAGTCAAAAGGATACGAAGAAGAGCAGGACTTGGTGGTGCTTCAGAGCGCCGCACAGACCCACAAAGGCGACCAGGAACAGGAACGCGCCCACGCCAATGACACCAGCCACCACGTTGATGCTGGAGACCAGGCCGAGCCATTTCCCCCAGGCTGCCACTCCGATCAGGAGCAGACTCACCAACTGAGGAGGAGGAAAATAATACAATAATGTTGTGGCATGATACGAGGAAGTGCGTTAAATGTCACCTTTCTAAGAAAGTCTGACAAGTGACTGCGTGTCATGGAGGGTTGTGCCGGTTGGAGTCACTGATACTGTGAGACATTAAACTGGTTACCACCAGTTTATATTCAAACGCATTCTCTCTCCATTTCAGCCTGACACCCAGACTCGAGACATTTTTTTGCCACACACAAAAAAACAAAACTGCTTTTCCAAATCTACAGTATATATCCTAAAAGGCAGCGCCAGTCAAACATTTTCAGCTTCTTTTACTCAAACCTCTCGGCTCCTGGGCAACATAAAAGCTTCCTGTCCTTAATGACGGAGGATGTTTAGGTCTCGTGCAGCCTGAATGACGACTGCAAGCTTTGTACAGCTGAAAAAAACAAATAAATGAATCTATATTTTTATGGATTTATATACAATTGTTGATGCTGTTCAGAGACGTGAAGGTGAAGAGCAGCACTCTTTGTTGTAAAGATGCAAATATAAAGTTATCTATTATAAAATATCAGCTGTTTATGAAGGAAACCCAGCATGACTTTAAGCAGCAACATGAAAGATATTTACATAACATTTGATAAAACTGATTTCCATATCACCTTTATGGATATCACAAAAACAGCTTCATATTTTGTTATTTACTGTATGTACATTCATATATTTTGTTTCTTGAGTAAACTAAAGTAAGGAAACGTTTGTTTTTTTGTATTTATAAATGGAAAACACCTAAAAAACAACTCGTTTCTACACCTAGAGATTAAATTAATTTTGAACTGCAAAAGTTATTTTCATTATTGAATAATTTTTATCATTCGGGACTTTTCCACAGCCGAATGTGTTGTTGTCTTCAGATGTTTTGTGTTGTCCAACCTATAAGCCAAAAATAGTTTGTTTGCTTTCACGATAAAGTCCTATGTGAATCAGCAAATGTGGCATTTCTGCTTGAAAACTATTATTTATTAAAATATATATAATATATATAAATATAATATATATATATATAGATATATATATATATATATATATATATATATAATTATATAAAATCAGCTGACATTTTGACAAACTTTATTGAAACTTGCAGAACATAAACAACCTCCTGCAGCTTAGTCACTGTATAACAAGTCAGCAGAACATTTGTGTGCTTTTAGATTACAGAGAGCTCAGGGAAGTTTTTCCACTTTAGTTGAAGTGGTTTCTTGTTTTATGAGGGTTTTATTTCCCTGGAGTATTTCTATGATTGTTTCTCTTTAAGCGTTTATTCTTATCTCTAAATACGAAACCAATTAGGCGCCATAAACTGGGACTAATCATTCACCAGCAGCACCTGTCCGCGGCAGCTCCACAGCTCGGAAACGCGTTGAACTAACAAAGTAAAGTTTGTGTCGCATTTCTGAGACAATAACAAGAGATACATGTTCAATTTTAAAAGCCGATTCTCTTCTTTACCCCTCTGTTTAAGTTCCCATCTGTTTAACAGCAGTGAATTCATACTCACAACATAAAGTATATTGAGTGCGCAGAGTGCGTTCTTGGTGCAAACGAATCCGCCGCAAACCATCTCTGCTCACCGGGACAATCCTTTAGATTAAATATATTTTTTTTTTCTCTGAGCCTGTGTCACTGTTGAGGCTCTGTGCTTTCTTCAGGCTGCTTGTCCGCAGGTAGAGAAAGCTACAGAGCGTTTCCTGATCAGATCCTGCTCGCTGATTTGTCAGTTTTACGCATGACTCATTTATTCTCCTTCCTGCGGGTAATTGCTTTTCTGTTGCCAAATACAAATGACCGAGTCACTGTAGGTTAAAGGTTACTTAAAACTCTGCACTTCATGTTTATAACGGCGTGTAGAGGGGAACACACGGGACATATAATATTCAAATAAAACAATTATTTACATAGTTTTATGACCTGGTAAAGAGTTTGTTTACTTTACCTGAATTCCAGGTGGCTCATTCTCACACATTATGACTGTCCCCTTCAGTTCCCTCTTGTGGTTACAAATAGACACTATAAATGTCTCAATAGGGGCAAAGATAAATAATTAAAAGTGTAAATCAAAAATGTTATTGGGTGCAGTATGTATTTTAATTTCCTCCTGTCTGTTTACTTTGTTTTCTAGATGTTGTGTGTTATTGAGTTTCTGCTTCACACATGGAGACTGACGTCCTGTATATATCATATCTGTTCACGTTGTTATGCAATTGTTTTTGTGGCAATACTTCCTGTTTATATACAGATATATATCTGCATCTTAGTACAGTGCTACTCCCATGTATCTGTACAACACACTTATTTTTGTTAAGTGTAGTTTGTTAAGTATATATCATTTATTTTAATTCTTTTTTTTCTGTTTCTAGTATGTCTTGTTCTGTTTTATTTGAGTCATTTCTGATTCACCTTGTGTACTGTGAGCTGCTCAGCGTGGGATCAATAAAGTTGATCTTGTTAGTTTTGTACCTAATAAAAGTGTCAGCTGAGTTTAAGTTGAGGATTAAAGGTGAAAACTGTGTCTATGTACTCTATAGTTTTAGCTTGCCATCTGCTGGAAAAATGATGTCACACCACATTAGGCCAAAAAAAGGTCAAATCTATCTATAGTTTGTCACGTCTCTCGCTCCTGACGTATTAAAGAGATGATTCCCTGTCAACTACGCATAATAAGAACATCAGTGATGACTCGGCCTCAGCTTTACTCACACAAACGTATCACAAACATCAGTCCTCCAACCCCCAAAACCCAGTACTTTCTTTAGTCTTACAACATTCTACCAGAAAAAGAAGAACAGCAAGTCATGTAATTATTCACAGTTCCTCTGTTTCTGGTGCCAAGCACGCCGAATATCCTGTGTTTGAACCGCTGCTGTGGTTTTAGTCTTAGAGGAGGTGAACAAAAAATGGAGGAAGAAGTGAATTACGCGACGGTTGTTTTCAAGGCTAAAGGTATTTCAACACATGCTCGATAATTTACTCTGTTTTTTGGTTGTACTTTGGTGGTGTGTCTGCTGAACTGAGGACAATGCTGGTAAGTAACTAAGTATGCTGGCTCTAGTATTTAAGTACAGATTTGAGGTACTTGAGGTACCCTGCTACTTTAAACTTCTACCACATTTCAGTGTGACTTTGTACTCCACTATGATATATAGTTACAACGTTAAGTGCTGCCTACACAGTGATACATCAGATATTAAAATCAATTGACATATAGTGAGTGATATTTGACACCTTAAACTGATAATATTTGTTCTTCAGTATGAAAGAATTCCTGTATTGTTATATCAAGTATAAAGAATTTAACACTTCTTCCACTACTGGCTTTTAAGGAGGTCTCTGCTTATGTCCCACTGTATGATTACACACAGTATGCTCAACTTCCATTAGCCGGTAACTTGAGTAAAATCACTATTTTTGATAAACCTTTTAATTTTGTTTAAAAGTTTATTTGAATTCAGAATTCAGGCCCAAGTGTTTCTCACTCACTCGTTATCTATGACCCGTGACGTTTGTGGCTGCAGTATTTCCAACTTTGCAACATTTTAAATTGCTTAATTGCTTTCAGGATCTTGGGAAACTTTAGTGTGAGGGGCCGGCATTTCGTCTTCTAACATGGCACATGTGGAGGTTTCACAGAGTCCAGCGTATGTCTGGAGGTCACTGTAGTGTGAAACATGTTTGTGTTTAGGAAATCAAGCACCGTTCTGATCATTACTATGGTAACTAAGAGGATAGGGGTATCCTACTAGGCTTGACACCACAGATAGGTACAGGTGTTGTCTGATAGCAGAAACATATTCAGTATTGATTGCTCCACCACAGACCAGGAGATGATTTTTGCTTTTTGCAGACAAACCACAAGATCTGGAAATAATCTATGACAAGGCGAAGGCTGGAGAGCAGGAATCGGATACCAAACCTGTCTTACCAGGTTAATTTTGATTTACCATAATTTAAAAAAAAAGGTTAAATATTATAACTATTTGTTATGAATTAATTCAATAAATGAACTGTTTTTCTGGTCTCAGTAGAAAATAAACAGAAAGCTCGAGTGTCTACTGCGCTTCATCTGGTGGCAGCAGGTTTGGGGATTATCTGTGTGATCCTGGTGTCAGTCATCGTCCTCCTCACTATCCACTGTAAGTCTATTTTCAAGGACTTTCAAGGCAGAGTGACAATACCAAGTGAGTGCAACATTAACAGTTTCTTCCCTGACTGCAGTTAACGGAGTCATATCAGAGCAGAGCAGACAAAACACCAATTTAACAGAGCAGAATCATCAGCTGTGGACGGAAAAGACGGACTTACAGAGACAGACAGAGGAGCTGAGCAGAGAGAAGGACGGACTCAACTGGACCATCGGATTCATAATGGAACATGAAATATTCCCAGTGAAAGCCTTCTGCCCACAGAAAGGTGACAACATGGTAGACGTTTCATAACTTTTATGGTGTTTAGATAACGTTTATCTTCTGATTATTTTATGTCACAATTGTCATAATGTATCCTATTATTTAATTTTATGATTAACATGTTATATGTAATTGAAAGTGAGCATGAACACGATTTTGTTGTCTTGTTTCACAGTGTGTAAACCTTGTAAGGACGGCTGGCTGCTGTTTCAGTCCAAGTGTTACTTGTTTCATGAGCCTTACTATGGGAAAAATTGGGAGGAAAGCCGTAAAGAATGCAAAGGGATGAATGCAGATCTGGTGGTTATTGAAAGCCAGGAGGAACAGGTAAATTAAATTGGAAATAAATCTGTATTTTCTTCCCCATCTATAAAGACACATGATCACGTGAAATAAATTGATAAAATTTCAAAATATTTGTTAACTTTTCTCTATAAATGTCCTAAAATCTGTCCTAAATCTCTTTTTTAAGCATTTTATCAACAACCACACAAAAGAAGGCTCATATGCAGATAATGGCTATTGGATCGGCTTGAGCAACAAGGATGTAACGAACACGTGGATGTGGGTAAATGGAAGCAATCTTACTGTGACGTAAGTGCAGAAACATACCCAAGTTGTAACATCTGAAATTTGAACCTCAGTGAGTCATGACCACAGTAACTGTATCATTACTCTGAACACAGCTGGGGCTTCTTGCCCGTCTTGTCTTTCAGCCCACTAAGATTTTTTTTCACCTCTGTCATTATGTTCATAGAGACTGCTGAGCCTGGTTACATAGCTCACTTGCGCAGCTCTGGTTCTAGCACGACACTAGCTCTGCTCCCCATCAGCACTTGCTCACCTTGGGCCCGAAAACCTCTATTTACAGTCTTTGTGCCAAGCTAAGCTAAACATAACAGTTATTGACTATACTGTAGTTTTATATTTAAACCAGCGTAATATCAATCTTCTCATCTGCCTCTTTGCAAGAAAGTAAATAAGCGTATTTCCCAAAATGACACTCAAATTGATATCATGTTTCCTTCTCTAGGTACTGGAAGACAGAAGAAGCTGGCAATAGGGGATCTTGTACTCAGATTCTGGCACGTGCAGCCCCCCTGGCCAACTGGCAGAAAACAAGGTGCAACCAGAACAAGCGCTGGATCTGTGAAACAAGAGTCTTGATCAAAGAATCAGCTGCATTATCCTGATTGATTAATTAACATTTATAGACATGTATCTATCTACATAAGCTGTTTTTTGTCAAAACTGATGTATGGTGTATTTCCTGCTCTTCTTTTTGTTGTCTTTTTCTAATTTATTGCAAGTATCCATTCCTACAAAATCACCTTTGAGTTAAATATAGGCCTGAATATGACAATATATTTAAAATGTAAAAACACAAAGAGAATAAAAACTCACCTTTGTGCTTCGTGCTGGCTAAATGTCATCTGTTTATCTGAATATTTTGTGGGAAACCCAGTGGTTAGGTTAGCAGAGAACAACAAAGCAGTCAGTGGTGGATGCGGTATTTATTTATTGTATTCTTGTTTCATAAAGCGGCAAGATATCTTAAAAACAGTATTTGATTTGATGGAGAGAACATGTCCTTTAATGGTGAGAAACACACAGAGGTTATGACTTGTCTATCAGTCTATAGGCATATAGACCACATTACATTTTCATTACAGGTGATATTGTTTCAACCTATATGAGTAGCTTATATACAGTTAATCCAGTTAAAAGCACATACTTACTTTTTTTAAATATGTAATATTTTTGACATCAACTACTCCTGAATAATGTGCTCCTGTGTGGATGTTAGTGTATGAAATGAAACTTGAATTTTTTTTTTTTGCTTCTTTAAAAAGCTAAATTCAAACTTAAAAGTGTTTTGTTTGTTGCATATATGTATGATTTATCAAATCTTTGATATATTTTGTAACAGGCCAGTATATCCAAGTCATTGAACTGTTTATTAGACTCATGAAAGAACATGTTTTTGTATTTTTTTTAACATGAAAACAATTCAGTTAATACAAAAACAAACAAACAAAAAAGATATGGATAAAATATTCAGCCAATTTATGTGGAAGAATTAACCCATCATATAAATCAGCTGTTGACTAAATATTCAACCCATCACATGAACCTTTGTGTAGTTAGTCCAATAGTTACCCAGTAGATTTGGTGGTTTTCAACCCTACATTATTTACGGTGTAGTAGACTAACAGTAATCTATTGTCAAATGCTGCCATCTGGTTCTGAATAAACTTTCCCCAAAGCTGGTTTAGTGGTTTTATTTTCTGAAAGTTCTTCTTCCTCCTGCACAAGTCGCTCCTCCCTCTCACCTAAACGAAATGGAGTAATGGCAACATTTAAGACAAACACGTCTGACACAATCTCCTGTTTGTGAAGAAACACTAACCTCCTTATACTTTATGAAGAAAGATGTTCATTCTCTCTCACACAGTTTTCTTTATGTAACTTTTAGTTCTGATCACTTGAGAAAGAGAAAGAATTATCTTTTTAAAAAAACATGATATGATGTAATCAAATCAGAGCAAACATAAGCCTGCCCCCAAACCTCAGGCCCCTAGCCGGGTTTTCAGATTTGATCTTTAAAACACGACAAACCCAAACATAATATTTCAACCTTTTCTCTTCTCTTGTCTTTTTTTTGGCTGGGTTTCTAGTTTTCTGTGTCTGCAGAAGCAACTACTTCTACTTTCCAGCCCTTAAAATAATTGTTTATCTCTATTTCATCTCTTTTATGACTGTCAACAGTCAGTCTTTCATAAAAGGCTAAAATGCATTTGACCCATCCAGTTGGCACCTGTCAGAACACACATGCACATGCACAGGATCACACATAGTGGCAGACGCCTAATATACACAGATTGCAGCGGTGGGCAGATGTTGATAGAGGGTGCCTTGCTCAAGGGCACCTCGGCCGTGGCAAGGAGGTGGACTGACACCCCACCAGCTGTCAGTTCACCTTCAGATTGTTGGACGACTCTACCACTGAGCCACTTCACAGAAGTATACGGACATCTTTTGTAATGACTGACCACAAAAGCACATTGCACCGTCTCAACATTAGCCTGACATCCAGTAAAGATGTGTCATAATCGAGCCTCTGTTGGTAATATGATAGAGAGAAGAGGAAGCTCTTGTTTGTTCTCCATGAGGTGGTGTCACTTTTTGAACAGTAGCTGCAGGTTTTTGTTCATTCCTGTCCTCAGCACTGAAAGGAAGTCTGTCGTACTGTCGGCTAAGAGTTTTAAGGATGGAGGAAGAAATCAGTTATTCTACAGTGGTCTTTAAAAATCGGGATGAGCCTCCAAAAGGTACGTGACTCCGGTCAGTTTTTAAAAAAAGAATTTACCCTTCATCCTCTCATCATTTGTTATTACTGTCATCCAGAGAAAAAGCCGGAGGAGCCGCCAGTTTATTCTGAAGTAAAACTTAAAGGGACTGCTGCTACTGTACCAGGTAAGCTGTAATATATGTTGTGGGTTTCATTTCTTAGTTAAAATACACATATTTGGTAACAATACGTGGTCTATAATGTTAAAAAAAAAGATTTCAAAACATCAATATTTTTCATTAATCATCACAAAAGTGATTATAAGAGTATGTTACATCATCATTTGATATTACTGTCATCCAGAGAAAAAGCCGGAGGAGCCGCCAGTTCACTCTGAAGTAACATCTAAAGGGACTGCTGCTACTGTACCAGGTAAGCTGTAATATATGTTGTTTGATTTGTTTCTTAGTTAAAATACACATATTTGGTAACGATACGTGGTCTATAATGTTAAAAACAATTATTCACAACATCAAAACATCAATATTTTTCATTAATCATCACAAAAGTGATTATAAGAGTATGTTACAATAAATATTGGTCATAACAAATAAGTTCCAGTGGTTCACTCCATGCAACCATGATAAAGTTGATAACAGATCACTTAATTATAACTACAATACTGATTTTAATATGAGTTTTGTCACCAGAAGCAGATAGTAAAGAGGAAGCACACCCTCGCCTCTGTGCGTTGGCTGTGTGTTTGGGGATACTCTGTGTCTTCCTGGTGGGGACCATCACTGCCGTCATCTACAGTGAGTTTCATTTCAACACGCTCTATTGTCTATTGAAATAAAGAAATAGCAGCTCATGTCACATTTAGACCAACAGAGTCTGCTCAGGGTGTCTTCTACCAACAGAAAAAAATACAATATATACTTTTTTAAACTCAATTTTACTTTTTATTTCTGATTTATAGTTTTGTTTTGTGTTTTATGATCCAATCTGACCTGAAAAGCATGCAGGCTTATGGAAAAAAACTTCTCTGATGTACACCAAACACCACTAATCGACTGACTGACTGTCTGCCTCTCATCTTTGTCTTAGTGAGTGTGATAGTGGACAAACAGGAGGCAAAGCTCAGCAACATCACGGCAGAAAATCAGCAGCTGATCGTGGCAAGGAACATCTTACAGACAAAGACAGACGAGCTGAGCATGATAGTGGACGAACAGAAGGCAAATCTCACCAACCTCACGGCAGAAAATCAGCAGCTGATCGTGGCGAGGAGCATCTTACAGACAGAGACAGACAAGCTG